>NC_136273.1:12011192-12243692 GCF_964187855.1 Myxine glutinosa
TGGTACCTCTGGTATAGTCGTATGCCTGTGTGGTGCTGCGCACACACTACTCGATTGCCAGAGAGGTAGGCCACAACGCGTTGGTACAACAAAGAGTCTTTATTCAAAGCTCGCACTTCAGCACTGGGCGGGCTCGAGCTTAGAGCCCGCATATATGTCCCGAGGCCACGCCTTGCCCCCGGGAGTGGCCGATCGGCCGATAGGCGGGGCATGCATTACAGTTCCCCGCCTGGACGTTCGCGCCACCTGCTGGTGCGCTGAATTCTTGTCCCTTGTGTCCGCCACACGCGCCCCCCCAGAATTCCCGCACACCTGAAGGGTGAGTTTGCGGGGAAGCCGGATGACCCGGCCGAAACGCCCCCTGGCGATGCGTGCAGGGCTGGGGGGTAGCGGGACGGCGGGGTGCCGGGGGTGCCGGGGGTCTGACCGCCGGGGGGCGGCCTCGACGTGGAGGCAGAGCTGCTTGCGGGGGGTGGTCCAGATCGAGGTGGGCCGGCTTGAGGCGGTCCACGGAGACACGATCCGGGGCACCGCCAATCTCGATGGTGAAATATTTGTCCCCGGTCTCCAGCACGTGGAAGGGCCCGTCGTACGGGGGCCATAGCGGTGCCCGGTGGGCGTCGTGCCAGACGAAGACGTACTCCGCCGTGCGAAGCTCCGGCGCGACGTGGGAAGACGGGCAACCGTGGTGTGCCGTCGGCACCGGGGCGAACCTCCGGGCGGTCTCCTGCAGGGTGGAGCGCTGTTGCGCGGACCAAGGAGCCGTGGAGTCGGGGATAAATTCGCCCGGTACCCGCAGTGGTTGCCCGAAGACCAGCTCCGCCGAGGACGCGCGCAGGTCGTCCTTGGGCGCCGTCCTGAGGCCCAGCAGGACCCAGGGGAGCCTGTCGGCCCAGCTGCCATCGTGGAGGCTGGCCCGGAGCGCGGCCTTCATTGAGCGATGAAAGCGCTCGCACAGGCCATTGGCCTGGGGGTGGTAGGCCGTGGTGCGGTGTAGTTTGACACCGAGCCCTTGCGCCACCGCGCCCCAGAGCTCCGATGTGAACTGGGGGCCACGGTCGGACGAGATGTCTGAGGGGGCACCAAACCGAGCAACCCAAGTGGCGATGAAGGCATGCGCCACATCAGCTGCAGACGTCGCCACCAATGGCACGGCCTCCGGCCACCGTGTGGTGCGGTCCACCATGGTGAGGAGGTGTGTGAACCCTCGCGAGGGGGGCAGAGGTCCCACCAAGTCGACGTGGACGTGGTCGAACCGACGCTTGGGCACCGTAAACGGGGCCAACGGGGCCTGGGTGTGGCGGTGGACCTTTGCGCGCTGGCACGCGAGGCACGTCCTGGCCCAGTCGCGGACATCCTTCCTGAGGCCATGCCAGACGAACTTCGCCGTGACGAGCTTCTGGGATGCCTTCGTGCCTGGGTGGGACAGGCCGTGGATGGCGTCGAAAACTGGGCGCCGCCAGCCAGCGGGCACGATGGGGCGAGGCCGGCCGAGGGAGACGTCGCATAGGAGGGCCACGCCCGCGGCGTCGAACGGCACCTCGGTGACGCAGAGGCCCATGACGGCGGTCCGCAAGGCCTGGACGCCAGGGTCGGCGGACTGGCCCTCCGCCATCCGGGTATAGTCGATCCCGAGGTGGACCGCGTGCACGATGGACCGGGAAAGGCAATCCGCCACCGGGTTGTCTTTACCCGCCACGTGACGGATGTCCGTCGTGTACTCGGTGGCATTGGCCAGGGCCAGCTTTGCGCCCGCAAACACCGCGGCCATCGGCTCCGACCAGGCGACGTCACCTTTGCCCGGCTTGCCCCGGAGGGCCTCGTGCAGGGGGCGGAGGAGCTGGGCGACGTGGGGTACGAAGCGGTGGTAAAATTTACCATGCCTAGGAATTCCTGGAGCCCCTTGATCGTGCGGGGGTGAGGGAAATCCCTGACCGCCTCCACCTTGGCCGGTAAAGGGACGGCCCCGTGCCTGGTGATGCGGTGCCCCAAGAAGTCGATGATGGCGACGCCGAAACGTCACTTGGCGGGGTTGATGATTAGGCCATGCTGGCCCAGGCGTTCGAAAAGCGTGCGGAGGTGGAGCAGGTGCTCCTCCCGGGACGCGCTCGTGACTAGGATGTCATCCAGGTAGACGAAGAGGAAAGGTAAGTCGCGCAAGACGCTGCCATAAGCCGTTGGAACGCCTGGGCCGCATTCTTCAACCCAAAAGGCATTCTCAGGAACTCGACGAGGCCGAAAGGGGTGATGACGGCCGTCTTCGGGACATCGCCCGGTTGTACGGGGACCTGGTGGTAGCCCCGGATGAGGTCCACCTTGGAAAACATGGTCGTGTTTGCCAACCGGGTGGAAAAGTCCTGGTTATGCGGGACCGGGTAGCGGTCGGGGGTGGTGGCATCATTGAGCCGGCGGTAGTCCCCGCACGGCCGCCATCCCCTGCCGGGCTTCGGCACAATGTGCAGAGGGGAAGCCCAAGCGCTGTTGGAGCGCCGTACGATCCCCAGGCGCTCCAGTGTGGCGAACTCCGCTTTCGCCACCGCGAGCTTCGTGGGTTCGAGTCGGCGTGCCCGGGCGTAGACCGGCGGCCTGACTGTGGGTATATGGTGCTCAACTCCGTGTTTAACGGCCACCGCTGAGAAGGTGGGCCGCGTGAGGGCCGGGAAACTGGCTAGGAGGCGGGTAAAGTCGTCCGCTGCCGGAAGCGTGCAAACTAAACTCGCTGGGACGGAACCTTCCAGCAAGCTGCTTGGCAAGCCGCTCGGTGAGCCGCTCAGTGAGCCGCTCAACGAGCCGCTCAGCGAACAAGTGAGTGAGCTGAAGGTTTCGGCCTGTACGAGACGTCTGCGCTTCACGTCGACCAACAGCCCATGCGCACATAGGAAGTCCGCGCCCAGCAAAGCCATTGGCACGCTGGCGGTCACGAACGACCATTGAAAGCGCTGCCCTCCGAACCGCAGTGAGAGGCAACGCTTCCCGAATGTGTGGATAGGTGTACCGTTGGCGGCAAGCAAAGCGGGGCCCCGGCCCGCGGTTTGCTTGTCGGACATGGAGGCGGGGAGGACGCTTACCTGCGCTCCTGTGTCGCAAAGGAAACGGCGCCCAGACAAGGTGTCTGTGATAAACAGGAGGCTGCCGGAATGGCCGACGCTCAGGGCCGCTAATGAGCGCTGGCCCGGTCGTTTCCCGACCCGTCAAAAGAGCACGGCGGGCGACACGTTTTAGCCTTGCGGCCGAACCTGGCGTGGTAGTAGCACCAGGTTTGCGGCGGTGACGGCCTCGGCGGCCGTGGTGGTGGCGTCGGCGGTCATGGGCGGGGCGCAGCAGCGGCCGCGAGGGAAGCCGGGGGCGCTGTAGCCTCTGCCCCGGGATCCACTATGGCAGCACCATAAACCGACCGTGTGTCGCAGGCCGCGAAAAACTTGTCGGCCTCTCCGGCCAGGTCGCGGGGTTCCGTGATTTTGGAACCGGCCAGTGCGAGGCGCACCTGTATCTCTAGCTGACGGAGGAAAAGCACGCGAAACAAGAAATCCGTTGCTGGTCTCCAAGCAGCGACAGCATGTAATCCATCCGGACGGATGGTCGTGTGTCGCCGAGGGCGGGAAAGTCCAGGAGGCGGTCGGCCCGTTCGATCTCCGTGAGCCCGAACATGGCGAGGAGGAGATGTTTAAGCGCCTCGTACTTGTTGTCGCCCGGCGGACGCCGAAGGATGGACACGACTCGGGCGGCAGTGCCGGGCCTGAGGGAGGCGACCACGTGGTAGTACCGGGTCTCGTCCGCCGTGATGCCTCGAACCTGAAAATGGGCTTCGGCCTGCACAAACCAAACGTCGGCCTGTCCCAAATCTCCGGGAGTTTGACGGCGACGGCGTTGGTAGCCATGGCGCGTTCGGGGGTCAGCAACGGATGAACCAATCGGGGTCACCAGTGTGGTGCTGCGCTCACACTACTCGATTGCCAGAGAGGTAGGCCACAACGCGTTGGTACAACAAAGTCTTTATTCAAAGCTCGCACTTCAGCACTGGGCGGGCTCGAGCTTAGAGCCCGCATATATGTCCCGAGGCCATGCCTTGCCCCCGGGCGTGGCCGATCGGCCGATAGGCGGGGCATGCATTACAGTTCCCCGCCTGGACGTTCGCGCCACCTGCTGGTGCGCTGAATTATTGTCCCTTGTGTCTGCCACACCTGTTTGTTTATACAGTAGTTGATCTAAGTTGACCTCACATGCCTTTCTGCACTTCTTGTTTTAGTAGCTTTTCAGAAATTGGAAGTAAGGTCCTGGTTCGTCTGTTCATCAGTCTTTGTACAGGACTGCTCCGCATTTCTTTTGTCGGTGTGTTGCGGAAGGCAAGCATGCTCAAGTAGGGATCTGAATTTGCTGCCTTTGCCTTCCCGAGCAGTAACTTTGCAATCTTCTCTTCACTGTATTATCGGCCTTTCCATTGCTCTGAGCGAAATGAGGTGACGATGTACGGTGATCAAACTGCCATTTCTTTGAGAACCTCACAAATTCCTCGGCTGTGAACTGTGGCCCATTATCTGTGATCAGGATGTCTGGGATTCCAAAGCTCGCAAATTGTCCTTTAAGTTTGCGAATGATGGTTGATGAGAGGGTGTTTTCTCGGAAGTCAATTTCCCAGAAACTTGAGAAGTAGTCCACTGTTACTAAAGGGCCTATCTCATTGGCGGAGACGTCGCTGCGACTGCCGCGACTGATTAGTCGCGGCAACTCGAGCAACTCGGGCGACTCGGGAGACCAAAAAATGGCTTGCGCTCTCACCAAGGCGACGCCAGGGCGACGTCTATGCCAGGGCGATGATATTCATCACTACTCCTTTCGCTACATTTTTTACATATTTTTGCATGTATTTATTTTAATGCAATTAAATATAAATTCAATGCAATTTAAATATACACTCACATGTAGGTAGGGGCTTCTTGATCTCCTCGAAGATGTTCTGCATATCAATAAGGAAGGTTTCAACCGCTGCTTTCTTGTATTGGTTATCTTTGTATCTTGCATACGATTTATCGTAAAATTCCGGATGATCCTCCCAGAAGTCAGCCATTGCCTCTTGATGCCCCTCTTTCCAATCATATTGTTTTCTAGTCGGATCGCCGCTGGAACCATGTTCCTCATCTTCTCTAGCATCAACTGCTGCCTCAGCATCCACAAACTGCGCTGAAGCTGCTACAACTGCTTCATCCTCCTTCTTCTTGCCCTTCCGGCCCCCACTGCCCTTAGGTGGCATGGTGGAAGGACAGTACTACTCTGGAGTTGGAGCTGTCCCCTGGCAAGACAAGATGGTGGGGCCTCTTCCAAGGCAGTACAAGGAGCAGCAGCAGTAGCAGGAACAAGTACCAAATGATGAAGACCTTGACCGGATCCTGTACCTGACTTGGACCAGGAGTGAAGGCGTCTCGATGATGCCAGCACGCGCTCAGTCACGTGGTCTCTAAAGTGGGTCAAGCAGCGTTGCGGAGACGTCGCCGCATCGTCGCCGCAACGTCTCCTCAGTCTCCTTGGTCTCCAGCAGGTCGCGGAGACGTCGCGGAGACGTCTCCCCGGTCGCGGACAAAATTAGTCTCCGCGACGTCGCCGAAAAATGGAACATGTTTGAATTTCCCGCGACTTCCTGGAGACCCGGCTAGTCTCCAGGAGACGTCGCGGAGACTCGAGTCGCCACCAGGTCGCCACCTAGTCTCCAGGCCAATGAGATAGGCCCTTAAGTACATTTTCCCTTACAAGTGAAAGAGATCTGGTCCCACTTTTGCCCATGGCCGCTCTGGAATGTCATGGGGTTGAAGTGTTTCCTTTGGCTGGTCTCTCTCTAAAGACCTGCAGGTCTCGCACTTCTGAACAAAGTCTTCAATTTCAGCATTCATTCTGGGCCAGTAAATACATTCTCTGGCTCTTCGTACACATCTGTTCACACCCAGATGAGATGAGTGAACTCGTTCCACCATGTCCTTCCTTTTTGATGTGGGAATCACTACTCTTTCTCCCTTGAAGATCAGGTCACCCTGAGTGCTCAGTTCGTCTTTTGCATGGAAGTATGGTCGAAGGACTGGCTCAACCTCATATTGTGTCTCCTTCCATCCTGTCTGTATCATTAGTTTGAGTTGTTGCATGATAAAATCTCGTCTGGTATGATCTTCAATCTCCCTCATTAATAGTTGAGAGATTGGGACATGTCTTGCCAAGTTTACCATCTCAAACTCGTTTTCCTTGTCGACTCTTGAGTCCTTGAGGAAGGCTCTACTAAGCGTATCAGCCAGTTGCATGTCTTTGCCTGGCCGATAGTGAATCTCAGCATTGTATGTTTGCAACCTCACAAGCATTCTCTGTGGCCTCATTGGTGCTCTGTGGAGAGGCTTTGTTGCAATGATCTCCAGCAGTTTGTGATCCGATTGCACCTTCACCTGTCTCCCATACGTGTACAGATGAAACTTTTCCAAACAAAACACAACTGCAAGGAGCTCCTTCTCTATCTGTGCATACCTGGTTTCTGCATCCGATAGAGCCCTGCTGGCATATGCTATGGGATGTCCTTCTTGGATCAGTGCAGCCCCAAGTCCAGTGTCCGAAGCATCCACCTGCAGGGTCAGCTCGTTCGATGGGTCATAATACTTGAGCACTGGTTCAGAAGTAATCAGTGTCTTGATCTCCTGCATAACTTTCTCATGTACTTCCGACCACCACCAGATGACATCCTTCTGTGTTAGTCTGCATAGGGGCTCACACTTGTCACCAAGGCCTGGAAGGAATTTGCTGAGATAGTTGACAAACCCAATGAAGCGCTGTACCCCTTGCACATCAGTTGGGTTTGGCATTTGCACAACTGCTTTCACATTTTCTTGGTCTGGTTTCAGACCCTCTGAAATGACGACATGACCAATGAAGGTCACTTATTTGAGTTTGAATTTCACCTTTTTCTTGTTCAGCTTCAGGTCTCGCTATCTACATCTCTCCATCAATGCGCTCACCTTCCTGTCATGGTCTCGCTCTGCCTCTGCCTGTGTCTTTCCTTTCCCAAACACCAGGATGTCATTTGCTACTGACCTCACTCCCTGCAAACCCTCGAGTGCTTGGTCTTGTTTCCTCTGAAATTCTTCCGGGGCCGTCGAGAGCCCAAATGCCACCCTCGGCCATCTATATCTACCATAGGGGGTGTTGAACGTGGTCAAGTATGAACCCTCCTCATCTAGTTCAATGTGCCAGAAACCATTCTTGGCATCAAATATGCTGAACACCTTCACCTTATTCAATTCTCTCAATATGTCTTCAATTGTAGTCATTGGATAGTGACTTCTCTTCAGTCCTTGATTAAGGTCTCTCGGATCCAGACAAACCCTCAATTTCCCATTGGATTTCTCCACACACACAAGGCTGGATAACCAGGGAGTCGGCAAGTCTGCAGGGGCTATTATCCCAGCCTCAGTCAGCTTGTCTAATTCTGCTTTCAGCTTTCCTTTCAACGCAATTGGAATACGACTTGGTGGATGCATTACAGGCCTCTTACTCTCCTCCAGCATCAGATGTTATTTCCCTTCCAGCTTTCCAGTCCCCTTGAACACATCTGAAAATTCCTCTAGCAGCTGTCTCTTGTTGAGAGGGAAACTTTCTTCCTTTCTGGCATGTACGCTCCTCAGGTTCTCTGTGTGCGCTGTTATCAACTCCATTTGCTGTGCTGCCCTGCTTCCAAGAATTGGTATGCAGTCCTCTCCTATTACTACAAATTCTGCTTTGTATTTTCTTCCATTTTTTTATCTTGAGGTTGGATTTCCCCAGTGTTAAATACTGTCGTACCATTGTACATGGATAAAACTTGGTTAGTCTTCCACAGCTTCCTGGCATACCTCCTCGGAATAATATTGCATGTTGCACCGGTCAACCTGAAAGCGGACCTCTCTTCTTTATACTTCCATTGTCACATAGATCTGCCTTGGGTATTTTGACTCCTCCAGGCTGTTCATTTGCTCCATTTCCACTCTCTCTGGATATAATGTCATGACCTTTATCTGTTCATACTGAGACATCTCACGAGAGCTGTCGTCTGCTTGATCCACAGTGTGGACTGGTCTCCTTCTGCATCGAGATGAGAAGTGGTTCTTCTTACCACATTTGTGGCACTTGCGTCCATACGCTGGGCACTTCTCTTTGACCAATTCATGTGCGGTTCCACAATAGCGACACTTGTCTAACTTTGAGTGAGCTTGATCATCCGATGAAGACGGTTTCTGTGTGCCATTACCTTTCCTCCTCGTGGGCATGTGATTCACTGTATTTACTGCCTGTCCATTAATGATCCCACAAAGGTTCTTTGACAACTCCGATGCGTGACAAATCTGCATGCACTTCTCCATTGTGAGGTCAATTTATCGGAGGAGCCTCTCTCTCAATGTTGACTCCCTGATTCTGCAGATCACTCTATCCCGAATCAGACTGTCTTGCAAATTTCCAAAGTTGCAATTTATTGCCAGTAATTTGAGCTCTGTGAGGTATGCCTCGAAGGATTCTCTCTCTTCCTGATTCCTTGTGAAGAATCTGTAGCGATCCACCGTCTCATTCTTGGGTGGGTTACAGTGTGTATCAAATGTCTTTAACATATTCTCAAACGTTTCCACGCTTGGCTTTATAGTCTGATACAACTGCCACCCTTTACTGCCAACCAGATACAATAACATCCTGATCTTGGTATTATCATCTTGAGCAGCCATGGCTAAATTGAGGTACAATAACAGCTCTTCCTTCCACAGCCTCCATGCCTGTGGTAGGTTTCTGGCCTCCAAATCAAGTTGTTGCGGTGGTTTAAGCGACAACATAATCAATTCACATAACCTCTAACATTCAGTGATCAAGATAAACACCTCTACTCTGGGTACTTACTCTCCAAAAAAAAAAAGGCTTTTACACCCAATTAATGAGAGGGGTAAAACGCACCCCCCAGAGAGAAATGTCTATGGTACTCGAATACAAGTACCTCAGAACAAGGCCGGAAAAGCTTCTCACCCTTTTGTTTGGCATCCACAGTTGACACCACTCGAAATGATTGCTCCTACCACTTCTGACACCATGTAATATTCCTCGTCTTGCTGGATAGAAGACTCATGGACAATTTGTTCAGGTTCACATGCATGGAGCAACCTTTATTCCTCGGTCCACGTTCCTCGACAACATGGAGCTCGCTCCTCCCCGACACCCACACTCCAGCGCCCCCCTTTTGCTGTCACTCTCACATATATGATCTTAATTTAGGTGATTATCTAAAATATAATCCAGGTGTGAGTAGCCTCTTCTTGTATTGCAGATCCGCCTCGACTCTGTTATTTTATTGCTGGAGATTCCCTTTTTTCTTATTAATTATCTCCCTTGTTTATTCTTCGTTTCTGTTTCCATTTTTAAGCTCTTCTTTTTACGAGTTCGCTTTGAAGGAACTTCGAGCAAGAAGAGGCCATTAGGCCCATCAAAGCCTCTACTATTATCACCCATTCATGGTTGTTTGTCCATGCTCTATCTTTTTAAATACCATCAATCAGGACGCAGCACATACTATTTTTAAAATATTTGGTATTACACGGCCAGGATTCGAACTGACAACCTCGCAGACAGACAGCAGACTCACTAACCATAACATCACCTTGGCTGCATTTACACCACCGCCAACTTTACAACAGCACGGTTTAGTGATTCAAGGTTTGACACTTAGTGTAGTTTTAAACACTTGGAGGATGCATCCCAGTGGAAAAAAGACTCGAACAAACACGGAGTTTTGATATTTCGAAGAATAAGACACAAAATAGATGGACATGTGTTACGGATTCATCACTTCCGTTGTTGTGGTTTTCATCCATGTAAACATTTTTGGTTCCATGTACTATTATTGTTATCGTTTAAGTGAAATAGAGATAACTGTTTTCAAAAGGTGAAAAAGTTACTGTTTTAAAAGAAACCGGAAACTGGATTGGGAACCGGACAATGAAGAAGAAGATGAAAAGGAGGTGGAGCGAGTGAGGTCAAGAAGGAGCCGAGCTGCTTTGAGGTCTTGAGCAAACGCTGGCGAACGGGGGTCACGAGTGAACTTTGGGTTTCCTGGGAAAGGGATTCCTGCGACAGAGTTGTTATCGCTGTGACAGATAAACCTGCGTGACAAGTTTTGCGGTTGATTCTGAAGAGAATCGTTGGAGTGCCGTTACGCCTCGAGTTCGGGCCCGTTGGCCATTTTGCATCGCGCCCGATTTTCGCATTGCTCTAGGCTCTTCACCTCGCTTCAACCATTTCACCGCATCCAGACGTTAACCTGGTTTGTGTGTGTAACGTGGATTTTGAGTGGGACTTTGCAGTTTGCCGTTTGTGAGCCATTGAACGTCCATACCCGAAGGTGTGATTTCCCAGTCGCCTCTTGAGGGTACCCTTGCCCATCTTTGGCAGTGTGACTGTCAACCGAATGGGATTCTGGTCTCGATACGACATCGTTCTGACGATCACTGGAGCGTGGATCGACTTTGGCTTGATGCCGGGATAGAGACATTGGGAATGTTCTTTTCGCTCACTTGGAGCACAGTGAGTTACATTGTACGAAACTGATGGTACCATCATAGGAATGATATATTGGTTGTACAATTGATTAATATTGTATTGTACTGTTATTCTTATGTGACCTTAATACAATACTTGTTTGTTGGTAACAATTGGTGTGGTTTCACCATTGATATTTGACACACAGAATAACACATTTTTCTGCCGTGACTCCTCTCGGGGCTCGGAGGTACACCGTGACCGGGGTTTGGGGAGGAGCATGTAACAGAAATTGGGGGCCTCGTCCGGGATAGAATTCCCTAACATTCCCAAAATTCCCAAATTTGGAATTTTCTAACATTCCCAATTTTTTTTAAAAATTGGATTTTTTTTTTTGAGTGAAGGTTAACAGGTGCTAACTGATAGTCACCATGGTGTTTGATGCAGAAAAGTTTGCGGCATCCCCTAATGAGGCACAGTTCCAGGCGTTAAAAAGATCGGAACTCATAATATTGGCCAAATATTTTAACTTGGAGGTCCGAGTTAGTATGAAGAAAGCAGAGATTCAGACATTGGTGGTGGAGTCTCTAGTGGGACAAGGAACATGGGAAGAGGTAGCCTTGGATTGGTTACCCGAGGAAAAAGGAAATGTGGAGCCCCGGAAAATGGAGATGCAACTGCAGAGCCAGGAAAGGTTAAAAGAGTTGAAATGGAAAGCTGAAGAAAGAAGAGCAGAGGAAAGAGCAGAGGAAAGGAGAGCCGAAAGGGAGGTAAAGGAACGGGACATGGAGTATCAGAAGGAACTTAAACTCAAGGAGCTGGAATTACTGGGAGAACGGAGAGAAGTAGTATCCATGCCGGCTAGTTCGACAAATAGTGAGAACTCTTGGGATGTTGGTAGGCATGTGAGGCTGGTTCCACCCTTCAATGAAAAGGATGTAGCCAAGTTTGTTTTACATTTTGAGAAGGTGGCTCAAATGCTAAAATGGCCTGTGGGGTCCTGGACTATGTCAGTGCAAAGTGTTCTGGTGGGTAAAGCTCAAGATATCTATTCGGCTTTACCGATTGACCAATGTGCAGATTATGAGATAGTGAAGAAAGGCATTCTCAAAGCCTATGAATTGGTCCCTGAAGCTTACCGACAAAAATTCAGGAATGCCAGGAAGAGGGAGAGTGAGACCCATGTGGAGTTTGCCAGAATGAAGGAAACCATGTTTGATAGGTGGTGTGACTCAAAGGTGATTGGGAAAGACTTCAACCTGTTACGACAATTGATCTTGGTGGAGGAATTCAAACAGTGTGTCCACGTGGACATTAAAGTACATCTGGATGAAAAAAAAGTACCGGAGTTGTATGAGGTAGCAACAGTGGCAGATGACTATGCCTTGACACACAGGATGGGGTTCCACAAACCTAACTTCCCGCCTAGAGTTAGCCAGGGGAGTTATGGAAAATCAGGTTTGGAGAAAATTTTTTCATGGAGGCGGCCTAGAGAGGACTATGGGGACAAATCTGATACCGCGACTTTTAGGGATCAGAAAACTGCAGTTCCAAGACATACCTATCTTCCGGGGGGCCCGAGGCAGACCACGGGTTTGTCCTCCGGGCCTACTTGCGCTTTATGCAAGAAACCTGGGCATTTGATGTCCCAATGTTACGCCCTGAAAAGGAAAAATCAGGAGCGGAGTCAGACTAGTACAACTCCGAATGCATTGGCCAATGCGAGAAATCGTCCTTGGAGGACAGTGCCTTGTGAAGGTTCCCATGCCAAAGTTACGGCATCACAGAACGACCTTGTCCAAGAGGGTTATAAACCTTTTATTTCAGAGTAGTGGGGCGGCTTAGCCCAAATATTCAAAAGAATTGTGCATTTTGTGATACAAGCACCAAATTTGGCACAAATGTACATTAATATGTTGCGAACATTTTCAGATATTGGGCCACTTGAAATTCCGTAATTTATTTTTCAAATTTTTTCAAATTTCGTAATTTCAAATTTTTCGGGTGACACCGTCACAATTTCGGTCTTCGAGGCCGGCCGATAGGCAAAGTGTGACCGGAAGGGACGAGGTTCTCCTGACCACGTGGCCCTCGATCTGGGAAGCGAGAGGCGTTCCATTAGTGGACGCGCCCCTCACGCCCGACTTTTGGGCGGCCCCGGCAGGCCGTTTGTTTTGACGTTCCGTGACAGGCCCCGCACCCCCACCTCCGGGCCGACCGGAAGCTTGTGCTGAGTACATCATACCTGAACAACTCAGTGAGGCAGAACACAGCAGTGCACACCAGGGTGACCCCTTCAGTGCATAAACCAATTAACCTGTCCACTGCAGGGCATACAGAAATGAAGTTATTTTCTGCATATAATAATAATATAAGTTCAGTTCTATATAACAATTTCTGTTATCACCACTACCACTACAACTACCACTACTACAAGCTTTGTCTGGAATTTTGTGGACTAACAGACAAACAGACATACAGACAAGCTGGGATCAAAACATTACCTCCTTCCACCATTGAGTGTAGAGGTAAACATCATGGAAATTATATCATGCCCTAGATTTAATTCATGCTTACCCGTGTATTTGCTTCACTGGTTCACAAGGTCTTTTACATACATGTAATTCAGACTCTCGTCTTCATTGCTGACCACACAATGTTCGCAACATATTAATGTACATTTGTGCCAAATTTGGTGCTTGTATCACAAAATGCACAATTCTTTTGAATATTTGGGCTAAGCCGCCCCACTATATCGGCCGGCCTCGAAGACCGAAATTGTGACGGTGTCACCCGAAAAATTTGAAATTACGAAATTTGAAAAAATTTGAAAAAAAAAATTACGGAATTTCAAGTGGCCCAATATCTGAAAATGTTCGCAACATATTAATGTACATTTGTGCCAAATTTGGTGCTTGTATCACAAAATGCACAACAGGTTTGCTATGCTGCTACACTAGAGGGGTTTGTGTCACTGGATGGGGACTTAACGAACCAGAGACCTGTTAGGGTATTGAGGGACACAGGAGCACATCAATCTTTGATGCTTGAAGGCATTTGGCCATTGTCAGAGAAGACAGCAACTGGTGTTCGTGTTCTTTTACAAGGGGTTGGTGGCTATGTTAAAGCTCCTCTTCATGTCATCCATTTAGAGCAGGGGCGGGCAACCTTTTCAGAGTGAGGGCCAGATGAGACTTTTGGAAGGAGATCGCGGGCCGGAGTGAAAAACGAAATCTCAGAATTACTATATTTTGTTTACATGAATAGATTGTACAAAAATTGCATTGAACACTCTACAAATCAATGAGACTGCTGGTGCTGTTTGCCATGAAGAAGTATTTCCATGTCTGGCTCGATGGTTGAGGTAGACAACAGAAGAATGTCATTGAGGTGGCGGTCCGAGAGTTGGGAGCGAAGGTGAGACTTCGTGTACTTCATTTTCGAGAAGAGCTGTTCACAGCAGTAGGTGCTGCCGAACATGGCCACAATGCGTTGGACATGGGCAATGTATTTTTGAAAATTGTTAGAAGGGAGAACGGTGTCGCGGAAGAAGGACAATGGAGAAGAGGTGCGGAACTTCGCCTTCATTTCATCGTTGCACTGCAGCTCCACCAACTCCATCTGTAAGGAGGCAGGGGCGTCTTCCACGGGGAAGTCAAAGGGAGCAGTGAAAAGCTTGAAGTCCGCAGCCAGCACCCTGACTCCTGCAAAACGGGAAGCAAATTCCTCACGTAGAGAGTTGACGACACTAACGCAAGTGCCCAGGTCCATATCGTCAGGGGTACATGCAGCAAGGCGAGGAAAATGCACAAACTGACCAGAAGCCAATTGAGCCTCCCACAAGCGCAGTTTAACCTCGAAGGCAGTGATGTGCGCGTACATGTCTGTCACGAGAATGTCTTTGCCTTGCAGCTTTATGTTGAGGGTGTTCAGGTGCGCCGTGATGTCCGTGAGCAGGGCCAGGCGAGCTAGCCACCGCGGATCAGAGAATTGATCAGCGTGGGGAAGGTTCTTCTGACGTAGAAAGGTGGCAATCTCCTGCTGTAGGTCGCACACCCGAGACAGCATGGCCCCACGACTCAGCCAGCGTACCTCACAGAAGTAGAGCAGGTCGTTGTAGTGCACGTTCACCTCGTCCATCAGTGCCTGGAACTGACGATGGTTAAGGCTGCGGGAGAGGATGGAGTTGACGACCTTCACCACGACAGACATGACACCAACGAGGTTGGCAGACTTAGCGCACAGGGACTCTTGGTGGATGATGCAGTGCATCTTGTTAATGGGCTGAGTGTATCCGGCGGCTGCACAGTGACGCACTAGCAGCGAAGCGGCGCCCTTCTTCTCACCAACCATCGCCGGGGCACCGTCGGTCGTCACACACACAAGACGGGAGAGGTCCAGGGAGTGCTGATCAACACACAGAAGCACGGCGTCGCAGATGTCTTTCCCAGTGGTGGTGTCGCACAGCGGGACAAGCTGGAGGAATTCCTCACACACTTGAAAGTCAGCGGTGACGCCACGGATGAAAACGGACAGCTGGGCCGTGTCCTTTGTGTCGGTGCTCTCATCCAGAGCGAGGGAAAAGGCGACGAAATTTGAGCTGCGTGTTTTGAGTGAGTCGTGCACGTTTTCCGACATATCCTCGATGCGGCGACGAACGGTGCGGGACGAAAGGCTCACGTTCTCAAAGGCGGAACGCTGCTCTGGACAGACGGAGTCCACTACAGCGAGGAGGCATTCCTTGATGAAGTCCCCATCCGCGAATGGCTTCATTCGGCGAGCAAGGATGCGGGAGACTTCATAACTGGCGCGCGTCACCTTTTCGGCCTCAGTATTCTGCTTGCAGAAGAGTGAAGTTTGTTTCTCCAAGTTGCCTGATAGTCTAACCATGGCGTCCTTCCTTTCGGTGGCAGACACCGACGCGAAGTTTGACGAGCGGTGCTCTGTCTCCCAGTGGCGGCGCACGTTGTACTCTTTTAGGACAGCCAAAGTCTTCAAGCATATGAGGCACTGGGCCTGTCCAAAGCGCTCGATGAAGAAGTACTTCTCCCACTCAGGGTTGAAGATCCGACGCTCGAGGTCCACTTTCCTCTTCTTAACACGCTGGGTCGCAGACATGATGAGCTGAAAAGGAAGAAAATTAGGTATATCAGCAATGAATAAATGATGTAACAGCAAGCAATCTGGGGCACAAAAAATCTCGGAAGACGAATTGTACAGATGAATGTATTTATTTTGCGCGCACGTGGCCAACGCTGAATATGACACAGTTTCACCGTAAAACTGAAATACAGGAAATGAATCAGTCTGCATACTTTTTTTTTTTAAAGAGTTCGTTTTCCTTTTAAACAAAAGTTCGTCAATTTCGTTTTCCTTTTAAACAAAAGTTCGTCAATTTCTTTTTTCTTTTACAAACAGAAAGTTCGTTATATATATTTTTTCTTTACAAATAGAAAGTTCGTTATATTTTTATTTTTACAAATAAAAAGGGAGAATAAAATTATTTAAACGCAGCAAATGAAAGATAATAACATGTTCTAACAAACAAAACAAAGCAAATTGAAAGAAAGTGAAAATTGAAATAGGTTTAGAGAACTCTGCGTCGCTTACCTCTTTGTTGCAAGTTATTTGTCCCAGACACCAACGTTTGTCGCAAGCTGACTGAATCGGAAGGACGTCCGTATCACATGCCGGCTGATTTGAAAAGACCGCCTATCAGCAAGCAGGCGGTGTCTAGGCAAGACAGTTCCCCGTGCGCATGTCTTCCGGAAGAGGACGGTGCTGAAGACAAAATGTCCCTTTCTTGAATTCAGACCGGCTAAATATAAACTCTTACATTTACAAATGATATGAGTTTTACTGGGAGGTCCGCGGGCCGGATTGCAATAATAAAGCCTAGCAGGGTGGCGGGCCGGACGCTAAGCCTTCGCGGGCCGGATGTGGCCCGCGGGCCGGGGGTTGCCCGCCCCTGATTTAGAGTCTGAGTTGGTGTCAGGACCGGTCCCTGTGGGGTTACAAGCCACTCTTCCTGTAGAGGGAATCTCTTTTATTATCGGGAATGATTTGGCTGCTGGTCGAGTTTCTGGTAATCCAATGTTGGTTGAAAAGCCTAGTATGGAAAATAACACCGCACAGTTAGAGCAGGAGATTCCGGGTATATTTCCATCCTGTACAGTGACTCGGGCTATGGGTAGGAAGTGCTCTGAGGAGAAGGAGAAGGAAGGCGATGTGGATTTGGGTTCCTTCGAGGTATTGGAGGAAAATTCTGAAAGAGGTAATAGGAAAGGGAGTGACATCAAGGAACTTAAGGAAAAGGTGGCATCTGGAACAAAAGAGGAAATGGAGTGTCCGTCGGAGACATCTGGGAACGAGGTTGAACAAACGGTGCTGGTCCGAAAGAGACTTGTTGAAGAACAACACAGAGATTCGGAGCTCTGGAGTTTGATTGATAAAGCCGTTACAGAGGAAGAGGCTATGAAGATACCTGTTGGTTACTTCATGAAAGGGGAAATACTCATGAGAAAATGGAGACCACTGGAGGTGCCAGCAAACGATGAGTGGAAAGTTCATTACCAAATTGTGGTGCCACCGCCGTACCGGAAGGAGATATTGAGTTTGGCGCATGAGACACCTTTGGCCGGGCACCTTGGAGTGAACAAGACCTGTGACAGAATATTGGTACATTTTTTCTGGCCAGGATTGCGACGGGATGTAGCGATTTCTGTAAATCTTGCCATTCTTGCCAGCTGGTGGGAAAACCTAATCAGAAAGTCCCATCCGCACCTTTAAAACCAATTCCAGCTTTTGAAGAGCCATTCAGCCTTGTCATTATTGACTGTGTAGGCCCTTTACCTAAAACTAAGGCTGGACATCAGTATTTTCTGACCATCATGTGTGGTTCCACAAGTTTCCCAGAGGGTGTGCCCTTTTCGACATATTACTGCGGCAGTTATTGCGAAGGCCTTGATTAAATTTTTCACTTTGGTTGGCCTACCTAAGGTCATCCAGTCTGATCAGGGTTCCAATTTCATGTCAACACTTTTTCAGCAAGTGGTACACCTGTTGGGAGTGGAGCAAGTAAGGTCAAGTACTTACCATCCCGAGAGCCAAGGGGCCTTGGAAACGTTTCACCAGATATTGAAGAATATGATCAGAACGTACTGTTTTGAATGTGACAAGGATTGGGATGAAGGAATACCCTTATTGTTGTTTGCTACGAGGGAATCTGTTCAGGAGTCATTGGGGTTCAGTCCTTTTGAACTTGTGTTTGGACACGCAGTTCGAGGACCATTGAAATTGGTGAAAGAACAGTGGCTACAGGAGGAGTCACAGTCAACAGTGGTAGAGTATGTGTCAACGGTTTGGCACAGATTGGCAAAGGCTTGTGAAGTTGCAAGAAGAAACTTGAAAGTGACACAGGATAAAATGAAAGTGAGACATGACAAGAAATCTCAGATAAGAAATTTCAGTCCTGAGGACCGAGTGTTAGTGTTGCTTCCTGTTCCAGGTCAGCCACTACAGGTTAGATATTTTGGTCCCTATGCAATCGAAAGGAGGGTTAATGAAACAGATTACGTGGTGACAACTCCCGACCGACGGAAAAAGCAGTAGCTGTGTCATGTCAACCGACTGAAGAAATATTATGAGAGGAAGCCTGTGGGGAAAATGGTTCCGGTCTCACCTGTGGTGCCTGTAGTCGGGGTGCTAGAGAATCCAGAGGTTGAGGCCGGTGTGAAGTTTGATAACTTGGATGACCAGGCTTGTCCCAGATTGACGAACTCGGAAGTGTTGAGTCATTTAGATGAGAAATTAGGCCATTTGACGAGGGAACAACAAGGACAACTATCCAGCCTAATTTTTGAGTTTGCACATTTGTTCACAGATGTACCTGGTCGTACTGACTTGGTATATCATGATATTGAGGTGGGGGAAGCCACTCCTGTGAAGCATCACCCCTATCGGATGAACCCTGTGAAGATGGAGTATCTTCGGAAGGAAGTTCAGTATATGTTGGAGAATGACATCATCGAACCAAGCAGCAGTGAATGGAGCTCACCATGTGTGTTGGTTCCAAAACCCGATGGCAGTTTTCGCTGTTGTACGGATTTAAAATGGGTTAATGCAGTGACCAAGACCGACTCATATCCCATCCCGAGGATTGATGACTGTATTGATAGAATAGGCCCAGCTAAATTTGTAACTAAATTTGACTTGCTGAAGGGCTATTGGCAGATTCCTCTTACTGATAGAGCCAAGGAAATCTCGGCTTTAGTCACACCAAATGGGTTGTATCAGTACAAGGTTCTTCCCTTTGGATTGAAAAACGGGCCTGCTACATTTCAACAGCTGATTAATAAGCTCATTGCAGACCTGAGGGCGTGGAGGCTTATCTGGATGATGTCATCATACACACCATATAACCATGGAAGATCATATGAAACAAATTCATGCATTTTTCAAGAAATTGACCGAGGCAGGGTTGACCATCAACTTATCTAAGAGTGAGTTTGTAAAAGCACAGGTGGTGTTCCTAGGCCATGTAGAAGGTCAGAGTCAGGTGCAACCGGTGACAGCCAAGATAGAAGCCATTGATCGCTTCCAAGTTCCAAAAGGGAAGAAGGAGCTTATGAGATTCTTGGGTATGGCTGGTTTGTACTGGCGGTCCTGCAGGAATTTTTCTGATGTGGTAGCCCCTTTAACGAATTTACTGAGGAAAGAGACCAAGTTTATTTGGGATGACAAATGTCAAGCTGCCTTTGCCCACGTCAACTGGATATTAATGAGCTGAGCTCTCCTGTCCTAGCAGCCCTGGATTTTCAAGAACCATTCAAGTTGGCCATTGATGCAAGTGATGTGGGGGCTGGGGCAGTTCTATTAAAGGAAGATGGTGATGGCATGGATCACCCGGTGTGCTACTATTCGAAAAAGTTTAACAAACATCAGGCAAATTATGCCACCGTGGAAAAAGAGACCCTTGCTCTCCTGTTAGCGCTTCAACATTATGAGGTGTATCTGGGAACTACTACCTTTCCTATAAAAGTCGTCACTGATCACAACCCCTTAACCTTCATTCAAAAAATGAAAAATAAAAATCAGAGGTTGATGAGATGGAGTTTGGCTTTGCAGGAGTTCAACTTGGAAATTGAGCATGTAAAGGGCAGGGACAATGTCGTTGCTGATGCTTTATCCAGAGTGAACTAACTTTGGAAATTCCTGTAGGTTGTTTGGAAGTTTTGTAGCTTTATTTTGGGGAATATTAATTATTGTTGCTCACGTGAATTGATCATTTGGGTGTGAGTTTTACTTTTGTTTGTTAAAAGAGTTTTTGCATGCAAAGAAAGTTTTCACTATGTTCAAACTTTCTTTCTTGAGGGGGGAAGTGTTACGGATTCGTCACTTTCATTGTTGTGGTTTTCATCCACTGTAAACATTTTTGGTTCCATGTACTATATTCGGGCCCGTTATTGTTATCGTTTAAGTGAAATAGAGATAACTGTTTTCAAAAGGTGAAAAAGTTAGTGTTTTAAAAGAAACCGGAAACCGGATCGGGAACCGGACGACGAAGAAGAGGAAAAGGAGGCAGAGCGAGTGAGGTCGAGAAGGAGCCGAGCTGCTTTGAGGTCTTGAGCAAACGCTGGCAAACGGGGGTCACGCGTGAACTTTGGGTTTCCTGGGAAAGGGATTCCTGCGACAGAGTTGTTATCGCTGTGACAGATAAACGTGCGTGACAGGTTTTGCGGTTGATTCCGAAGAGAATCGTTGGAGTGCCGTTACGCCTCGAGTTCGGGCCCGTTGGCCATTTTGCCTCGCGCCCGATTTTCGCATCGCTCTAGGCTCTTCACCTCGCTTCAACCATTTCACCGCATCCAGACGTTAACCTGGTTTGTGTGTGTAGCGTGGATTTTGAGTGGGACTTTGCGGTTCGCCGTTTGTGAGCCGTTGAACGTCCATACCCGAAGGTGTGATTTCCCAGTCGCCTCTTTAGGGTACCTTTTCCCATCTTTGGCAGTGTGATTGTCAACCGAACGGGATTCTGATCTCGATACGACATCGTTCTGACAATCACTGGAGCGTGGATCGACTTTGGCTTGATGCCGGGAAAGAGACATTGGGAATTTTCTTTTCGCTCACTTGGAGCACAGTGAGTTACATTGTACGAAACTGATGGTACCATCATAGGAATGATATATTGGTTGTACAATTGATTAATATTGTTATTGTACTGTTATCCTTGTGTGACCTTAACACAATACTTGTTTGTTGGTAACAATTGGTGTGGTTTCACCTTTGATCTTTGACACACAGAATAACACATCTTTCTGCCGTGACTCCTCTCGGGGCTCGGAGGTACACCGTGACCGGGGTTTGGGGAGGAGCACGTAACACATGTGATTCGACAAGCAACGATGTACATAACACGTTTACCTGGTAAAGTTGGAGAATTGAGAGCAGAGAGGACACAATGGGCAAGTCTGAACGGCACGTGTTGATCAAATTACCTGTGCTAGCAATAGCAGACATCCTGGCAGAAGATCCCAAGATGATTTCCTTTGAGAGTTCACGGCAGATGGTGACATAAAGAAGCTCCAGTTTGGCTTTCGACAAGGACGGCTGAAGTTTTTGTTACCTGTGGCTGCTGTAGGTATTGACATTCATTTTAAAGGGCAATGAGGATACGATTGAACTCATGAACGTTTTATTTTTCCGCCCAATCGACCCACAGGTTAATATCATCCGATAACACTATCAATATAATGCAATAAATTAAATTCAACATTTTTTAGCCAAAGTAAGGAATCCTCACAAATTTCACAACACTCGAGAAAAACCATTTGTATCAACAGTGGAGAAAAACAATTGTTACAAAAGAGTGGAGAAAAGCAATTGTTACAAACGAGTGGAGAAAAGCAATTGTGTCAAAAGATTGGAGAAAAACAATTGTTACAAAAGAGTGGAGAAAACCAATTGTTACAAAAGAGCAGAGAAAAGCAATTGTTACAAACGAGTGGAGAAAAGCAAATGTTACAAAAGAGAGGAGAAAAACAATTGTTACAAAAGAGTGGAGAAAAACAATTGTTACAAACGCGTGGAGAAAAAACAATTGTTCAAAAGAGTGGAGAAAAACAATTGTTACAAAAGAGTGGAGAAAAACAATTGTTACAAAAGAATGGAGAAAAAACAATTGTTCAAAAGAGTGGAGAAAAAACAATTGTTACAAAAGAGTGGAGGAAAAACAATTGTTCAAAAGAGTGGAGAAAAGCAATTGTTACAAAACAATGGAGAAAAGCAATTGTTACAAAGGAGTGGAGAAAAGCAATATTGTTACAAAACAATGGAGAAAAAAAAATTGTTACAAAAGAGTGAAGAAAAGCAATTGTTACAAAAGATTGGAGAAAAGCAATTGTTACAAAAGAACGGAGAAAAGCAATTGTTACAAGCGACACAAATAATTTCCAATTCCATATTAATCTGCACAATCAGTTTGTTTTGTAAATGTTTCTTAATTTGTTTTTTTTGTGTTTTTTGCGTTAAGTTTTCCTTATCTTCCCTTTGTAGTTCACCTTCGGACACTGACACGCACACAATTGAATCTTACAATCCCAAATAAAATATTTACAATCTACCACCGTCACCATTTTAATTCAGATCATATTGGGTAGAGATCATTTTTAAATCTATAAAATTATGACATTTGCACAACCTACATTCCTATTTCAATATTCTTTTTTTGTTTCCTTATTTTAGGTATGGTGCTGACCTGCAAAACACATCTCGGATGTTTCAGGACATAGCACTGGGAGCGGTGGTGGAAATCTAAAATTCCTTGAGTCAGAAGTTCATCATATTTTGTTGATGGACACCAATCTTACCTCTCCCTACACCTATCCATCAACAATCACACTCGATACTTCTTCATTCCCAAACCAGGATGCCTGGAGGGTCGCCTTGTATTCCGTCCTGGCTCTCGCTCCTGCCATTGTGTTGATCAACCTGATGGTGGTGACAGCTTGTGCACTGCGTCACTTTGATAAACCCATGATTGTTTACATCGGCCTAACTGCTGTCACAGATGTGCTCTGGGTTGTACTGTGGATGAATTTTGTGATAAGTGGTATTCTAGTTGGACCCAGACAAGTTCCTTTTCGTGAGTGTTTGGCTCAATCTTCCTTACTGGGATTTGCAAACATTACACTTGTTTTACTCATTTGGATAATTTCCATAGACAGACACTGTGCAATATTTTGGCCTTACATTTACACATCCTGGGCTGCGAGAAGAAAGTTGTCCCTGTACTCTGCTGGTTCTCTCCTGGTCATTTCCCTGTTTATCACCACACCTGAGTTTATCTTGGCACAAAGGTTATCCTTCTGCTCTCCTGAAGTTGTAATTCCTGAGGCTTTTTGCACAGTTGGTTTAATTGCAGAGGCTGCCTGTCGAGGCATCATTCCACCCAAAGTTTATGCCATCTTCATATTTTCTTTCATCGGTGGATTGACGACCACTACAATATGCTATTCCTCATTTCAGATTGTCCGTGTGTGTCGGAAAAGTTCCTCAAGTGAATATCGCAACAAAGCCTTGCACTCTTGCTGTACCCAAATCATGGTGTTTATTGTGAAGTTCTGCTCCATACTTATCTTTGCGATTATGAATCGTATAGATGCCCAAATCTCAATCTTACGCTTCTTCCTTTACATATTTCTGACCGTGGCTTCACCGGCTGCAGATCCCCTCATCTATGGCCTGAGAACCAAGGAAATACGTGAACCTCTAACTCGGGCCTACAGACGTTTCTTGGGGGGAACCAGCATCAAAGCAAAAAATAATCAAATTAAAATATCATACATATAAATCCACAGGCAATGCAACTTATCCTCATAAAATCTACAAATCTAGCACATTTACCAAATTACTAAACTATTTCCCAGCGCCTTCTTCTAGTGTACATTTTGTCATTGATGATATATTTCCTAATGTTGTCTCAATAACATCCATCCTCTGCTGTACCACGTGATTGTCTCACAAGGAAGCGGTGTTTAGTGGTGTTTGCCTTCCGTGATCCTCTTTAGAAAACTTCTACCCATGATTATGTGAGTGATGAAAAACGTGGGACATGTTTGTCAATAAACGTGCAAAAATACAACAAAGTGAATAACTTGGTGGATTCTGGATCCCTCTTTACACCGAGCAAATTTCTCTTTATTTTTCTGTATCGATTTGTTTTCTAACCTTTTCTTTCTTTCTCAACTTTTCCTCATTTCTTTGTTTTCCAGGAGCGTTTTTACTAATTCTTGCTCCTTAATATCATGGTGTTGACTAACACACCTTCAGGGATAGAAAATAAAAAACTGTGCATTTTTATTGGACTAGTACACCCGCTCACTACGGAAGTGGCAGTGGGAGTCATGTTGTTATCCTTATTATTATTTCCAATTATATTATTTCCATTACTAATTTTACATTAGGTCATTGAAAGGATCATACCGTGCTTGACAATATACTGTCACATGTTAGATCAGGTCTATGAAAGGATCAGACCATACATGACATTCTAACATGTTAGATCAGGTCGTTGAAGGGATCAGACTGTGCATGACATTATAACAGGGGGCAGTTTTAAAGGGGAGGGTTGAGCGGGGAATTTTGAACGGGAAGGGAGAGAAGGGAGATTTGAAGGGGCGGGGTGAGGGGGGAGATATTAAGGGAAGGGGGAAGGGGGAGATTAGAAGGGAGGGGCAAGGGATGGGATGGGTGAGGGGGGAGATTTGAAGGGGAGGATCGAGGGGGGAGATTTGAAGGTGAGGGGAGGTTAGAAGGGGAGGGGAAGGCGGGAGATTTGGAGGGGAGGGGCTCGGTGGAGATTTGAAGGGGAGGGGGAAGGGGAAAATTAGAAGGGAGGGGCAAGAGATGGGATGGGTGAGGGGGGAGATTTGAAGGGGAGGGGTGAGGGGGAGATTAGAACGGGTGGGGAAAGGGGGTAGATTTGGAGGGGAGGGGTGAGGGGGAGTTTAGGAGTAAGGGGGGAATTAAGGAAGGGAGGGGTGTGATGAAATATGAAGAAGAATCGATGGAATGGCCCTGAGAAGAGGATATAACGGGATGTATGGTAAAGGAGGAGATTGGCTTCATTTCTGTATTCTATGAGCGGACGCTTGAGTAAGGTATGAAAGGGAATCATCATTTGCTTGCTTATGGGTTAAAGAAATGCTGGTATAATCTTTAATGTAGTTCTAATATTATTCTTTTTCCAGTGCTTATAGGGTATGTGGAGATAGATTTCAATAAAGCCTCATATCTGGAAGCGAGGTCTCCACTTGATTTCATAACAATTTATTGAAATCTTTCTCGACACTCGAGTGCCATGGACAAGCTTCTCAAACCGTAGAGGTTCGATGGAGACCCGAATATCAGCAATTCCGGGTGCCACTTGACGCACTGGTTACGATCCTCAGAACTCTACATGCAAGCCGCGCCCGAAGCCATGAACCTACAGAAGTTGAATGTTCTCATTTGCAACGTGTCCAGCGATGTCTATGTCTATTTTTCCGACTGTGAAGCCTATGCCGATTCTGTAACGGCCCTGCGAGCTCTCTATGTAAAACCACGAAGCATTATTTACGCACGACATCTGCTCGCTACGTGCAGGCAAGAGGCGACCAATACTTTGGAGCAGTATACGCAGGAGTTAGGACAACTCGGAAAGGACTGTGGAATGCAGGATCAGATGGCCATCGATGATCTAATGTGAGATGCTTTCATTACTGGTCTCCTATCGCCTGCCATCCATCAGCGGCTGCTTGAGAATGAGGCTATGACCTTTCAGGCTGTGTACGAACAGGCCCGGGTTCTGCAGCTGGCCCAGACACGATCTGAGATATACGGACGACGTTATCTGATGGCGAGCGCTGCAAACGCTGAGAAACGCTCAGACGCAGTGTCTGCCGCAGGGTCAGGTTGTCCGTCGCACGCCGCTTGCCAGGATTTTCTCGACGAGAGTCTGGACGCCGAGGCGAGTGGTTCGGTTACTATGGCAGACTCCTGCTGCGATGACGGGAAAATGTTTCTTTTGCGAAAATCGCAGACATCCTAGGAGACAATGCCCGGCTCGGGATGCACTGTGCAATAGCTGTGGGAAGAAAGGACATTTTGCTAAAGTCTGTCAATCAACTAAGGCCAGACGAACGATGCTCGCGGGCATGTGCACCTCGAGGATGGCTCCTGGGGTTGCACCTCGCGGCCTGACGAGGGCTGTGAATCCTATTCGTGATTAATGGTGAAGCAGCTGACGCTTTGATCGACACTGGGAGCAGTGAAAGTTATGTCAGCCAGGATCTTATTTGCAGACACGCTGGTCTACTGTTCCAGCTACTCAACACGTGTACATGGCTTCTGCGGCTCTATGGCAAAGCTCCAAAGGATTCTGTGTGGTGAACTTGGTAGCTAATGAGATACTGTACTCGGTTATTAAGATGATGGTATTGCCAAATCTGTGCTCCGACGTTCTCCTTGGTCATGACTTTTTGAATCGGCACAGGCATTTAGAGATGCGATTTAATAGTGAACAGCCCACTAAAATCTTCTCGGTATGTAGCTTGACGGAGATGTTGATTGAGCCACCCCCGCTGTTTCCATGTCTGACACCTAATTGTCACCCCATAACTGTGAAGTCTCGGCAATATTCGCGCCCAGATGCACAATTTATCGCTGACAAGACTAAGCGGCTGCTAAGCGAGGGTATTATCGAACCTAGCAGCTCGCCGTGGAGGGCATAAGTGCTCATAATCAATAATCTTAATCACCGGAAGCGTATGGTCATTGACTATTTTCTCAGATGATCAATTGCTTTACCCAACTTGATGCCTACCCACTTCACAAGATGGATGACATGGTCATAGAAGTATCTACCTACAGGATATTTAGCCTGTAGGCACCTTAGACCTCCAAAGTGCTCATCAAAAGATACCTATCCGGGAGAATGATTGTCCTTACACCGCTTTCAAATCTGGTCAGCGGTTGTATCAATTTCCTTCGCATCCCCTTCAGGGTCACTAACGGAGTTCATGTTTCCAACGGGTGATGGATGACATTTTAACCAGAGAGCAGCTGAAAGATGTTTCCGTGTATGTCGATAATGTCACAGTATGTCGCCATTATCACGTAGACCATGATTCGAATTTACGGCGGTTTTTGAATGTCGTGAAGAAATACAGATTGACCTTCAATGAGGATGTGTAACTATTCTGTCAAAAAAGTGGATCTCTTGGGGTACACCGTGACCGGAGGGGAGATACGACCTGATGCCGCTCGGCTGCAACCCTTGCTCGATATGGCCCCTCCCATTGACTGTGCGGTGTTGCGCAGAATAATGGGATTGTTCACCCATTATTCCAAGTGGGTTCCAGGGTTTTCAGAGAAAATAAGGCCATTGGTGGAATGCAAAATATTTCCACTGAACGTGGCTGCGAAGGCCACATTTCAGCTATTGAAAACCGACATAGCTAATGCTGTTGTGACCTCAATTGACGAGACTATTCCTTTCATGATCAAGACAGATGCCTCGGACTGTGCTATAGCAGCTACCCTCAATCAAGCTGGAAGGCCAGTCACTTTCTTCTCTCGAACACTGTCTGTTAGTGAAAAGCGTCATTCCGCTATCGAGATGGAAGCTTACGCGATCGTAGAAGCCGTCAGACGGTGGCACCATTTCCTTCTTGGGAAACATTTCCAGCTGATTACGGGCCAGCAGTCCGTGGCTTTCATGTATGACGGACACCATCCGCAGAAGATAAAAAATGAGAAAAATCGCTCGCTGGCGCGTTGAATTAGCTGACTTCAGTTTCGACATTGTGTACAGGCCGGGACGAGATAATCTGGCTGCTGATGCGCTATCTCGACCTGTCTGTTCAGGAATGACCACCAGCGATTGACGTGATATTCATGAATCGCTTTGTCACTCCGGGGTGACTCGATTGGCTGACTTCGTGCAGAGTAGGAATCTGCCTTTTCTTCAGATGACGTCCGGCGTCTTTGTAAAACATGCTCCGTGTGTGCCGAAGTAAAACCAAGTTTTTATAAACTGTCTATGGGAACGCTGATTCATGCCGGGGCCATGGGAGCGTTTGAACGTGGATTTCAAGGGTCCGTTGCCGGCGGCAGGAGCGCACCAATACATTCTTACTCTTGTTAACGAGTACTCCAGATTTCCGTTTGCTTTTCCGTATGTTGACATGTCTTCGGCGACGGTGATTGAATGTTTTTGGAAATTGTTCTTACTGTTTGGATATCCTGCTTTCGTTCACTCCGACCAAGGTACGGCCTTTTTGTCTCGAGATATTAAACAGTTTCTCCAGGATCGAGCTGTAGCCTCTAGAGTCTAGACGTACCACGGCGTACAATCCTCAAGGCAGTGGCTTGGTGGAATGATATAACGGAATTATCTGGAGAGCCGTGTCGATGAGCTTGAAGTCACGCAGTTTGCCTTCGCAGCAGTGGGAGCGAGTACTGCCTGATGCACTGCACGCTATCCAGTCGCTGCTGTGTACAGCAATGAATGAAACTCCTCATTAACGCATAATTCTATTTCAGTGATGTAGTGCTAGTGGGCAAGTGCCCAAGGGCACTCTTGGTTGGCAGAGCCCGGTCCGGCTCTCCTGAGGCAAGCGGTCAGACAAAGTAAATACGAGGCGTTGGTGGGTCGGGTTGCGTATAAATTATTTTGGCAAATCCGGAGTATGCTCATATTAGGCTGCCGGGCGGACGTGAGACTACAGTATCAGTCCACCATCTCGCACCTTGCGGTGAGGGAAATCAGCAGGCTGTTGATGACAAGGGAGACGGAATATCGGGTTCCCCTGGAAAAATGGTGTCGCAGCAAGGATCGACCGGGGGTGAAGTAATTGTTGATAATGTCAAGGTTACGGAGATCCCGTCTGTGTCAGGAAGCCCTCAAAAGGAGCAGGGTGATAAAGATGATTCTCCTTTTGTGAGATCCGCGGATCCCGGAACTGAAGGGATTTATCAAACTCATGCTGGAAGATTGTGCCAACCGCCAACTCGTTTTGGTTGGTAGAGCTTTGCCCCTGTTACGTTTTTGGCACTGTTACGTTGTTTGTTAGCTTGTATTTTAACCAAGGGATAATGTGATGAAATATTAAGAAGAAGATTCGATAAAATGGCCCTCAGAAGAGGATTTAACGGGATGCAGGGTAAAGGAGGAGTTTCTGTTCTGTATTTTGTAAGCGGACGCTTGAGTAAGGTATGAAAGGGAATGATCATTTGCTTTCTTATGGGTTAAAGAAATGCTAGTATAATCTTTAATGTAGTTCAAAACTTTTCTTTATCTTGTGCTTATAGGGTATGTGGAGATAGATTTCAATAAAGCCTCATATCTGGAAACAAGGTCTCAACTTGATGTCATAACAAGGGGCAAGGGGGAGAATTGAAAGGGAGGGGTGAGGGTGGAGTTTAGGAGGGGAGGAGTGAGGGGGGAATTTAGGAGGGAAGGTGTGAGGGGGAGTTTAGAAAGTGGACGATTAATGACAAACGAACATTTATTACAAACTGGGTTTATTGTGATTTTCAAGTCAGAGATCCATTTGAAAACGATAGATATGGGGTGGAATGCAGGTGAGTTTAGAGAATGTAGAAAGGCAGAACTGTAAAAGATTGAATTTTTTTGGAGATGGAGGAATGAATTGCAGAGGAAATTGAAAAAAGCCTTTTAAGTAGGAAGAAAAACCGCATGTTGTAATAAACCACTGAATAAAACACTGCAGGGGAAAGTTTAAACATATTTAAATAATATTTAAACAAAACTGTGAAAAACAATCTGTGAAAAATCCCTGAAGTGAGGGCATGGATCTGAGAAAGAAGGAGAAAGGGTTGAATAAGTATGGCGGAAACTAGAATTGGAAAGGTGAGTATCGGCTGGAGAGGTAGAAGAAAAAGGAGATGAAGAGTTTGGGGCGAGACAACACATCAAATCCTTCCTCTTCTCCAATGGCTGATCTCGGCTCATCAATTTGGATTCAGACCAGGTCATTCTATTCTGGACATGCTGCTTCTGCTGTCTCAACAATGGATGGAGGTCCTCAATGCCAAACAGGAAATCAGAGCCGTCTCCCTCGACATATCATGTGCCTTCAATATGGTCTGGCACCCCGCTCTGCTCACCAAACTCTCCTCCTATGGTATCAATGGAAATCTCCACGCATGGCTTGCAGACGTCCTCTCTGGTCGTAGTCAACGTGTGGCCCTGAATGGTTTTCTCTCATCTCCCCTTCCTGTTCAGGCTGGAGTTCCCCAAGGCAGTGTTCAGGGCCCATATTCATAAACATACTTAAGTCTAAGTATAGCACTTAAGTACCTCCTAAATTAGTTTTTACCTACTAGTGGTATTCAATATGCTACCTAACTAATGTATTACACTCAACTTCATGCTTATATTTGAGACACCTCCAGGGGTGTCTTAAGTGAACGTAAGTTGGCCACACACTGTATATTCTGTCCACTTTCGACCAGACAGCGAAGAGGAATGGCTGCATTGCTTCTGATAGCACAAGAACGGCTGGTTCGACGGTGTGCAATTCGTCGAGAACGAGTATTTCGTGACCGACTTCATCCGCTAGATGAGTACGATGATGTTGAACTATACCAACGATACCGCCTTGACCGCCAAACGATTTTGGATGTTATTGATGATAATCGTGAGCCATTGACATTGCGAAACCACGCATTGCCAAGGGAACTTAAGGTTTTGGCAGCTATACGTTTCTATTCGACCGGAGCCTTTCAGCTGACAGCAGGAGATACAGTGCATATATGAGAACCAACGATGAGTCGAGTTCTCTCAAGTCACCCATGCATTGCTTCCTTTACTGCAGGCTGTCGTGAAATTTCCAAAGGATCGAGACATTCCCACCATAGTTGAAGAGTTTCATGAAATTGCAAATTTTCCCGGTGTTCTTGGCATAGTTGACGGGACACACGTTTGGATTTTAGGTCCCACCCAGCACGAGTGGCGATATGTTAACCGGAAAAACTATTATTCAATAAACACTCAAGTAGTGATGGATGCTCGATACCGATTCATCAATGTCGTTGCCAAGTGGCCGGGGAGTACCCACGACTCAGTTATTCTGAGGGAAAGTGGACTTTCCACAATATTCGAGGAACGGAATGGTGATGAAGTGCTATTAGGTGACAGTGGGTACCCCGTGGGACCATGGTTAATGACGCCATTTCTCAACCCAAATACGCCGCAGCAACGTAGATACAATAGAGCGCACAAGAAAACAAGGTGTTTGGTGGAGAGGAATGGGACAGTGGAAACGACACTTTCATTGTCTTCACGGGATGTTGAGATACTTGCCACAAAAATCTTGTGAAATCATTGCAGTGTGTGCACTTCTTCACAACATTGCAATTGACAGAGCTTTGCCTGATTTTGATGAAGAGCCAATCGCACTGCGGCCGCAACCCAAAGATGACCCGGAAAATGTAATTATTTTACCGGACAGGAACAATGGAGCTGCAAGAAGACATCAAATTATTGTCAATGCTCACTTCTGATAGATGTAAGTGAAATGAAAAGCATAAAACAAATTTAATAATGCTCATTCATGCATGTATTCCACATGTTCACCTTAGTCGTTACAGTATTAAATCAAAGATTAGTGTGGACATGCAGAACCGGTACATCATTACTTCCATAGGTCGCCGGCATGAAATTTCCGGGATAAGCTAATTTTTGCTTCTTCAATTGCAATACCTCTATTTCTAACGACAGCTTGTTTTTTTTTCCAATCGCAGTTTTTCATTTTCTAATGTTTCTCGAGTCTTCTCAAGAGACAAAAGATCTTTGTGCATCTCTGTGATATCTCCGGCTTCATCAGCTTTGCGCTTCGTTTTCTTTTCAGTTTCCTCGGCCAAAGGCGGGCATGGATTCGGCAATGTTGCAGGCGGTTTGCGGCTTCTCGTTGCTGTGAGACGTGTCATGGAGGCGTCACTGTTTGTTGATGGACTGTAAAACAAATACCTTGTGTCAACTCGACCATCACTATAGGACATTTCATGGTATATCATATAGCCTACATCATTCTACCACTGTACATATCACCAAATAGGACAGCTACCTTGTATAAGTATACCTAATATAAGGATATTGTAATTTCTGATAAGAGGACAACCGGAAAGTGGCAGCAACACACTAAAGCGAGTAAGGAAGAGGTGGGGGGGGGGGGGGGTTGGGGGGGGGTGATTTGTAGAATAAACAAACAAACACTCACGGGTACTTTTGAATGGTACTGGGAACAGCCGATGTCGATTTCGAAGGAGCATCCCATGTCAAAGAAGCATCCGGTGACAAAGGAGAATTCGGTGTCAAGGGAGCATCTGGTGTCAAAGGAGCATCCGGTGACTTGGCGTGGTTGGCATATCCTTCATCTTTTCTTGAACTGTCCACACCACCTTCTATACCTTGTACAGTTGGATCGTCTTCTCCTAGGATCGTGCCGACCTTCTGCGATATTAGGGACGGCTCCGCTGGTGCTGGCCCACATCCTATAAAAGGGAAAATGATTTTGTAACAAAAAAATTTTTTTTTGCAATTAATGTAAAATCAACTACAATACAGAAACCAACTGAATTAAAATGGCATAACAGAAGATTGAAGCCATTCTCACCTGTTTCAGCAAGTTCTTTTCTGTATACGCGGTATTCATCCTTCATAACTGAACACAGGTTCTGCCATTTTTTCTGGTAGTCCTTGTCACTCCTTACCACGGTAGGATTTCTTCTATCCATGGCCTCGGTTATCTTAACCCATGCGTCATGCTTCTTTCTGTTCAAAACGGCGGCAGAAAACTTCGATACGATGACACCAATATGCTTTTCATACTCTTCGCACAGCCGAAATTTTCAGCATTAGTGAAATTTTTCTTTCGCTTCGTAGACGTAGTGTTCCCTGCCATGATGAAGGGTGGAAAGAATGCCTAAGGTCTTCCTAGCGACTTACAACAGCATTAAATAATAGCACTTGGTTTTGAACCCAGTTATGTAGTCCCGTCCTTATGTCATGGCACTCAGCCAAACCACAGAAACTGACACAATCGTGCAAGAAATGTGATCATTAACCCTAGCAAAGGCCAGTCAAAACGGTTAGGTGTTATGCCTATATTTAAGTGTCACACTGAGTGAGGTGTAACACTTAAGGTCACTTATGAATACCGACATAAGTCTTAGTCCTAGGTAAGTGTCACACTTGGAGTTTAAGTGTACTTAATATAAGAACGTTTATGAATACAGGCCCAGGACAAAGCCTTTGCCGCTCACATATGCTGCAAAACGTGCGTTGAAAGTCTGCGGCGCTGGAGCCACAATAAGCTGGAGTGTCTACCTTTTGGTGTCCCAATGGTGTGGAGGGAAGGAAGAGATCATACTACTGACTGTTATTTCTGTATGACAAACCTACAAGGTAAGTTAGTATGAATTTAGTATGGTTTTCATTTTATACTTACAAAAATATGCCTGACAATATATGAGATATGTCTTTATCTTATCTTTATCTGTTTCCTTTTAGGCATAAATCGAAAAAATAAGCAACACATAAAGTATCTAGACGTGCCATCTGCCATAAAGCCAGTGCCCCATGGACCACATATTCCAATTCCAACACCGCCTGACAACTTTGATTCGTCGTCCGACTCAGATGAAGAAATGGATGACAGTGACATATGTGATCCATATCAACCTACTGCCAAGACAAGTCAACCCAAACTCAAACAAACAAAACTGACCAGGCAATCTATCTTGCAATCCCATAAATCTAACCCATGGACCTTTAGCGGCTCATTGACAGATTGTGAAGAACAGTGTGTCCCTGCAGAACTAGTCAATTTGATGAGGTAGATAGTACAAGGAGCTCAAGATGCAACAACAGACACACGTGCCAAAGAGCTTAACAACACACGTCACATTCTTTCCCATTCCATAGTGCAATCATGCAAGACAAATGTCTCTAACACCAAAATCAACTACATCTGAATTTCGGTGCATCTTTGACAACCCTTACTCAGTAGGACTCTCATTGTACATGTATCACAGTTTCCACAGTCAAAAGGCAAATACGCTGCTGAACAATGCAGGTGTAGGAGTTACATATGACAGAGTACAGAAGATATGTAACAGCATTGCCATTTCCGTATGCGACAACATGGGAGAGTATGGTGTTTATGTTCCACCAGGTCTTCTGAAAAACAAGACCATACGAGCATCAATGGATAACATTGACAAGAAAGTTGACACTCCAGATGGGAAACACAGTTTCCATGGCATAACCATTGGAGTATATCAGTCATCAGGCGATGGTGAAACGATAGATAACCAACTTCAGCTCAGTAGCCAACAGTCTGTATCAGAAACTCGAAAGGAATGTCCCACAAACTGTTATCCAGTTACTCCCTTGCGCTGTCGAAGGCAGTCCGAAACCACTGGCAAGTCCACAGTATGCCAGCTACAAGATGGGCATATATGACGAGCGATACGATTCTTCACAAGTCAATGACCTCGCATGGATGACAGCTCGTTACTGTAACAGAGGAAACTCGTCAACAAACATCAACTTGCCTGGTGTTGACTCTGAAGCTCCGGATTTATCCGAGTCAAGTACATCACAGTCTGATGAATCAGCAGAAACCACCGAAAAACATGAGGGATTGGTAGCCAATCAAAGCATGGAAAAGCAACAATAGAGGGGTCAATATGTGGTTGAACCCCCAAAAAATTGATACAAAAGGTTTTTCAATGGATTCTGGTACCATTGGGCATGCTAAATAACGTACTAAAAATCTAGTAACATCTGACTTCCAGAAAGGGGTCATTTTCAAGATGGCGTCCAAGATGGCCGCCGGGAGCTTAAAATGGCCATATCTCAATTATTATTCAACCTAGAAAGGTGTTTTTGGTGTCTAACCCTAGGTTTTAGGGCCCAAGGAATCCAATTGAATCAATAAAATTACCATCAGTTAATTATTTATTGACAAGTCCAAGATGGCATCCCAAGGTGACATCCTGATCCACTAAAATGGCTCTGTCGAATAGTAGTCAACCTAGAGAGATACTTTCAGTGTGTATACCCAGGTTTAAGGCACCCCGGAAATCATCAAAATTACTTAAATAAGCACAAAGTAATCAGGTAATCCAGTAAGCCAGGTTTACCAGCCCATTAGGCATTTGTTGTCTTATACAGTTAGTCGCGATTCATCGTCATCCTCCGACTCCTCTGGTAGAAACTTGTTATGTGGATTGTCACATTCTTCAAGTTGGCACGGTCCACAGGCAGTAGTACATGGTAGTCCATATCGTCTACAAGAGCAGCGGAGTGTCTTGCAGGCAGTGGAGCAGTTACAATGAATGACCTTCAAGAGACTGTCTGGAGCAGCGTTCATTCTTGACATAAGTGGGACAAACTGATTATCCTGCAGGCTCCACCCCCATTTCATGGCATCCATACCCTCTTCTTTTCCCATCCACACCATGATCTGGTAGTACGCTCTACGACAGTGAAGTTTGGTAGCAAATTCAGTTGGGGGCAGACGTTCGGGTGTTACAAAAGACGAAGCAGAGACAACCTTCTTGCTGAAGGTGTTATATCGCATTGTTGCAAGGGAATCTTTGCACTTGCCACCAAAGAGGATAGCCATTACTCGGCATCCAAGGTCATCGATCACCTCTGTGGTCTGGTTTTGGATGGTGAATGTGTTGGCACAAGACCGAAGGACAGGGTCTCCTTTTACAAGCTTCTGGAAAGCAGTCTTTTTGCCAACACCAAAAATCCGAGAAGTCGTGTCACAACCAGTCATGGCATGGATGAATATCAACTGAGAACACATGTCATGTCCGAGGATTTCTTTTAGACGGTTGAATTCATACACTTTAAAACTGACATCAGCTTTGGACTTGTCTGATCTGAAATAAAGGCTCTTACTGTCTCCCTGCGCATAGTAAAGGAGTAAGACAAGGAGATCAGTATCTTCTCCAATCAGTGTAGTGGTGTGTAGAAGAGATGCCTCCACTGCAGCCTTTACAATATCTACGTCAGCATCTCCAGGTGCATTGACCACAGTGCAATACCTTTCTCTCAGTTCATCACTTATCATCCCGATCAGTCTCTGTTTATTGATATCTCTTGACAGGACCTCCTCCTTCTTGCCTGATAAGTTTGTCTCAGCAGTGAAGCTGACAATGGGATGAATATTGTGTCCTCTTCTCCTATGCGTGTTGTCTTTAATGGACGGCCCTTCCTCAAAGCCATCAAAGACAATGGTCGTAGCTGAACCATAATGCTGGATGGTGAAGTCAGCATACGACTGCGCTATTTCACCATAGCTTTCTCCACTCTTCCATGGTATTCTGTGAAGGAGTGAACCTCCATCAAGGACGTGGATCTCCGTTTCTGGTACAGAATCTAGGATGGCATCACTTGCATGATCACAGTGGACTGGAGTACTGTGGACTGGAGACACAGGTGGCAGTGGTGTAGACACATTACACTCTTATCTCCAATCTGAAACACACACTTGGTTCATTAGCTGGTGAGTCGGAGGATGACGATGAATAGCGACTAACTGTATAAGACAACAAATGCCGAATGGGCTGGTAAACCTGGCTTACTGGATTACCTGATTACTTTGTGCTTATTTAAGTAATTTTGATGATTTCCTGGGTGCCTTAAACCTGGGTATACACACTGAAAAAATCTCTCTAGGTTGACTACTATTCGACAGAGCCATTTTAGTGGATCAGGATGTCACCTTGGGATGCCATCTTGGACTTGTCAATAAATAATTAACTGATGGTAATTTTATTGATTCAATTGGATTCCTTGGGCCCTAAAACCTAGGGTTAGACACCAAAACCACCTTTCTAGGTTGAATAATAATTGAGATATGGCCATTTTAAGCTCCCGGCAGCCATCTTGGACGCCATCTTGAAAATGACCCCTTTCCGGAAGTCAGATGTTACTAGATTTTTAGTATGTTATTTAGCATGCCCAATGGTACCAGAATCCATTGAAAAACCTTTTGTATCAATTTTTTGGGGGGTTAGGTGAGTTTTTTTCGTATATTGACCCTACTACAGGTGCATTTGTGGTCAGCTTATAACTCGCACGTACACACCCCAGATGATCAAAATGACTTACCAGTAATTGACAAGACGTTCAGTCTGCCTATCATCAATGCTGCTGCTACTGAATGGCCCACATTAGTTACTGCCTTGGACCAGCTGACTAACTTGAATGCAGTTGTGTCTGGAGCAAACAGTACTCTCGTTGTGACTTTAGATATGGACTTATACAAGAGAGTTGTGAAACTCGAGTATCTACATCCACAGTTCAAGAACAAGTGGGTGTTCAGCCCAGGAGCATTCCACACAGTGATCTGTGCACTGAGGTGCTTGGGACTGACAGTTGAAGGCAGCGGTCTTGACGACGCATGGCAAGAAGCAGATCTGTGCAGTAGCGTGACTGTATCACAGATCGTAAATGGCAATCATTACAACAGAGCGATCGAAGCTCACCAGTTAACTCTTTAGGCACTGTTCGATCTCTGGTTGGAGAAATTCCTTGAGGATCACCCCGTTGTACGTGACACCTTGGTTGCCAGCGTAAAGCAGCTGACTGAAGCATGCAGGGATAAGACAGGCGTTGCAGAAGCACACAAGGCGTTCTTAATGGAGATAGAATCCTTGAATCTTGAGAAACAGCTACGAGAGTTTGACGCTCGTCATAATACAGACCCAATGTATAAATGGGCTAGGATGTACATGCGGCAGGTGATGACACTGTTACAGTTCCAGAGGGCTATACGGGAAAGTAACTGGCACCTCTACTTGGCTTCACTGGAGGCATCTTTGCAAGTACTTCTTTGCTTATTCCAGATTATATTACGCTCAAAACATTCCAGAGTTCATCGCACGCATGGATGCCATAAAAACTTCTGATCCAGAACTATGGCAGAGCTTCATCAATGGTGAGTTTGCAGTGAATACCAGCAAGCATATTCCATTCACACGAATTGGTGTTGATCAGGCGATGGAACACCTTACCAAATCAACGAGAGGCCACGGAGGGATCTCTGATCCCCTTAACCCACTACCTGTGGAAGCGGTGCTGCACTGTACGAATTTATAACGATAATTTGTGTAAACCCACCTGCTGAGGGGGACTGGTGAGGGGGGGGGGGGGGGGGAAATGAAGTCGCTACAACCTTTGCCTTATGATCCCTACAGTCCCCTTAGCATGTTGAGATTACATAAGAAACGACCGAATACATGGACGTCAGACAGACAGACATCAAATTACGTATTTTAGTGTGATGACAGATTGACAGGGCTCACAAAGGCCCGACTGGGCCCCACTATTATACGTTTTGCATGGGGCCCCCAAATGACCAATGCCGCCTCTGCGGAAAGATAAGGAGAGTTGAATAAGGGATCCCAAAATCGATATTCTGCAGAAAAGAAAAAGCAAGATGTCATCAGAAACAACTCATTTAAAACCAAACAGTTTTTCTGATTATCAGCAGTTGCGCAAGAGATGGGAGTGATCTGGAAGGCGGTTTTTATACAAAGGGACCATTCATGAAAGCCAGTCAGGTCTCCTGCTTGGTTAGTCGTAATTCTTCTGATATAGCTGGGTTATTCTTCGACTTGGAGCATCTCTTACTGTGCGATTAGCAAGTGCTTAGGATATAGATATCTACGATGGCTGAGTTAGAGAGTCGTGACACCGTGGTGTTGGCATATAGCGGAGGCATGGACACGTCCTGCATCCTTGTGTGGCTCATCGACCAGGGCTACAATGTACTTGCATACCTGGTAAGGAATTTCGGCCTCGGAATTCAAAAATATACATGTACTGTCTGACAAATAAATAAATAATTAAAAAACCCCCTTTAAAAAATGCATGCATTCCAGCATGTTGTATGAAGCAGGTAAAGGTGAGGACACGATACTGGCGATGATGTTCTAATTTTTCTCATTGATTTACAAATTCCTTTCTGAAAGATGAGGACCGACCTGGATAAACAACGAGTAATTAATGCACCTGCCAACGTGTGCGTGGCAAGTATCAAGGTGATAGTAGGGATTTTTTTCGGGATCCTGGGTGATTTTGTTCGGTCCTCGCATGGTAAAGATAAATGGTAAAGATGGAAGGGTTTTTTGAAAAACAAAAATGGAAATAGAATGGGAAAAGGTGACACTGATAAGGAATGGAAAGTTTACTTTGAAAAGCTCTTGAATGAAGAAAACTAATGGGACAATGACGGATTATAATAAAGTTGAAGCTACAAAAGAAGCTTAAGAAAATTGGTAACTATAGACAACAGCCAGGTTGTGTATTTGCCACAAAGATTAATAAAACAAGCATTCTGAGTATTGCGCTGCAATACATGTCCCCTACCAAAGTTCAAAGTGCCATAACTTTGTCAAAAATGATCGAATATGCAAATTTATGCACGGTTGATGCTGGTTTTCAAACTTGATCTGAGGTATGCTGAGACAAGTGTGTCACGCCTCGCCTCGTTGATAAGTCCGCAAGGTCGCTCCGTGGAGCGGCCTGCATGTGTTGCACTGTGTGAATTATATAAATTATTACCAACTCACGGTCTGAGGTACTAGCGATTCAAGAGATATCCATTAAAAAAAAAAAAAAAATTCGTTTAATTCACGATATCTGCCAAACCACGTGCCCTATCGCAAATTCCAAAAGGACATTTTAGTAGACTGACATGCTGAACAGATCTGTGAAGTTTCCCCTCGATTGGATTAAAAATGAGGGAGGAGGCCGGTTTTAAAGGTTCATGCTTAAAGACGGCATAACTCTGAAACCATGTGACGCATGACGTCATGCCCGCTGACTTTTTTGTTCGTCATGGGTACGCGATTCTGCCTGCAAAGTTTGGCCTCGATCTGTTCAGCCGTTGCAGAGAAAAAGGGGTTTTCGTGTTTTCACGAAAAACAATATGGCGACCGAACCACGTGACCTGTGACGTCATAATTACCATTAAAATATTCTACAGACCGAGTCCATCATATGGTGAATTTTTTTTTATCTCAATCGGTCCTATTATTGCAGAGAAATTGGTTTTTAAAGGAAATTAAAACTTAAAATGGCACTGAGTTAAGGATCATCAGAATTATCAGAATTCCCAAAGTTCAAAGTGCCATAACTTTGTCAAAAATGATCGAAACGTCGTGAAGTTCGAACTTGACCTGTAACTTATCATGAGGAAACCATGTGCCAAGTTTGAAATCATTAGCGTTGAGCGTTTAGAAAAAAAAGTCCGGAAAACTGTTCTTTGCGTGACAGACTGACGGACTGACGGACTGACAGAAGGAGGGACGGCGTGCAAACCTATAGTCCCCTCCGGTGTACACCGGTAGGGGACTAATAAGCGACTTGTATTTTGAGGCAATGCCAAGAGAAATATTTGGCAAAGAAAAGTAAACTATATCATGTTTTCTTTGACCGAGAGAAAGCATATGATCGAGTGGCAAGTGCTGTTATTAGTCCCCTACCGGTGTACACCAGAGGGGACTACAGGTTTGCACTCCGTCCCTCCGTCTGTCAGTCCGTCAGTCCGTCACGCAAAGAACAGTTTTCCGGACTTTTTTTCTAAACACTTCATGCTAATGATTTCAAACTTGGCACATGGTTTCCTTATGGTAAGTTACAGATCAAGTTTGAACGTCACGACGTTTCGATCATTTTTGACAAAGTTATGGCACTTTGAACTTTGGGAATTCTGATAATTCTGATGATCCTTAACTCAGTGCCATTTTAAGTTTTAAGTTTTTTTTTTGTTTTTTTTTGTATACAAGATCGAGGCTCGTGAAAGAGCGAACTTTAATCACACAGAAAGACAAACCGACACATAAAACATATAACATCGGGAGCGGTAGACAAGATGGGGAGAGAGGGGGAAGGACACAAACACAACATTTGAGAGCAGGGACCGAGAGACATGGAGACATCGAGAGATCTGTGAGAGGGAGAGGGCTTTGGGGGGGGGGGTGGCATGGGAAGGGGGGGCATGGGAAGGGGGGGGGGGGTGGGAGAGGTATAAAATATATGGACACTGCCAGGACTTCCAGGAAAGAAGTTGGAATTTCAAACAAGGTGGATCTGGGGTGAATTAGCGGGGGTAGAAAAGATCAAGGTTTTGGATGGGGGAAGATAAGAGATTTTTTTTTTTTTTTTTTTTTTGTATACTGAATCGAGGCTCGTGAAAGAGCTAAAAATACGATTCCTTCGTAAATTCGCTTCGATTCACATACGATTCCCTCAGATATTTCCTCCCTGTGGATGGTGGTGGTGGTGAACAGCTGTTTTAAAGACCTGGAGGGAGGAGTGGGATTGAAGGGAGTGAGGGAGTTTGTTCCAGAGGCGGGAGAAAAGAGGAATGAAAGAGTGAAGGTGAGCAGACAGCCGAGATTTCGGCAGTTTAAACATCAGAGGGTTGCTGGCAGATCTTGTGCGACCTGTAGGAATATTTGGGGGACAGAGCACAGAGAGAGCTGGGGGTGCAAGGCCGGAGAGGAGTCGGAAGAAGACAGAAAGACCACCGACCTGCCTGCAGTGAGTGAGTGAAAGGCCCTCAGAGATAGCTTCATCGCGGGAGATTCCAATAATTCTGAAAGCTTTGGTTTCAACAGCGTGAAGCCGAGCTAGCTGTGAGGCAGGAGCACCGGCCCATAGGGGAGAACAGTATTCCATTGAGCTGCGGATGAAAGCCTTGTATGTGGTGAGGAGCTCAGGTGTGCCGAGGAAGGACTTCGCACGACGGAGGATGCCCAGTCGGCGACTGGCTTTGGAGGCCAGCTTGGAAATGTGGTTTTCCCAAGAAAGATCATGGCAGATAGTGAGACCCAAAAGCTTGAGCGACAGAACTTCTTGGAGAGGATTGTTGAGAAAGTAGATGGGAGGGTTGTCCAGTCGATCTTTTCGGAGAGACATAGTAAGAGTGTGAGATTTGTCAGGATTGAAAGACATGTTCCACTTGTTTGACCAGTCTGTGATTTTGTCCAAGTCTTCAGAGAGTGAGGAGGGTGCAGACTGCTGATCTGAGGGAAGAGGAATGGAGCGGCAGAGAGTGGAGTCATCAGCAACGAGATAGAGAGGATTTTCCAGAGAGTCGGAGAGATCATTGATAAAGACCAGAAAAAGCACAGGGCCCAGAACACTGCCTTGGGGAACTCCAGCCAGAACAGGAAGGGGAGATGAGAGAAATCCATTCAGGGCCACACGTTGACTACGACCAGAGAGGAAGTCCGCAAGCCATGCATGGAGATTTCCATGGATACCATAGGAGGAGAGTTTGGTGAGCAGAGCTGGGTGCCAGACCGTATCGAAGGCACGTGATATGTCAAGGGAGACAGCTCTGATTTCCTGTTTGGCATTGAGGACCTCCATCCATTGTTGAGACAGCAGAAGCAGCATGTCCAGAGTAGAGGACCTGGTCTGAAACCAAATTGATGATCAGAGATCAAGCCATTAGAGAAGAGGAAAGATTTCATATCCGAGGCAATGATGGATTCCATGACTTTGCTGATAATTGGGAGCAGGCTGATTGGGAGCAGGGAGCAAACAGCGGTAATGTTTGCTGATTTCCAGGATGCTGGCAGATGACCTTGAGCAAAAGAGAGGGTGAAAAGAACAGAGAGAGGGTGAGATAGAGCGGCAGAGCAGGATTTTAGGACCCGTGGGCTGATGCCGTCTGGTCCAGTTGCAGAATCAGAGTCGAGGTTAGACAAAAACTCCTCCACCTTGTCAGGAGAGAAGGACACAGAGTCCAGGAGCAGTTGGGTTCGACTGGGAAAGGTGGGAACAGAGAGAGATGGGTTTGGGACTAAAGATTTTGAGGCAAACACAGAGTTGAGGCATTCGGCTTTGTCACGTGCGATGTCAACTGTGTGGCCATTTGAGGTAAGGGAGGGGATGGAGGGGGAACAAACACCAGAAACGGATTTGACCAGAAGCCACCAGGATTTGGAGGAAGGAGACAGGTTTGAGAGTTAATTCTTCAGTGTGGAGAGATAGTGCTCCCAGGCACTCCTGAGGGTAGACACACTCTTGTTCCGAGCTTGGTGGAAGGAACTGAGATTGCCTTCAGTTGGATTAGCCTTCCAAGAGGCAAAGGCAAGTTGTTTCAGGGCAACTGCCTCACTACAAGATTCAGTGTACCATGGACGGGAGGAAGGGCAAGACAACTGAAGATGAGATGGGATAAATCTGTGCATGAGAGAGAGCAGTTTGCTTTGGAAGAATTCCCAGGAAGAATTGATGTCAGAGGCAGTGGAGATGGGAGACCAATCCAGACGATTGATGGCTGCTTGAAGACCGTCCCAGTCGGCCTGAGTGAAATGCCAGATTCGTCGACGCTGAGGAGGCTCTCTGAGAATGGCCAGAGAGATGTCCACTTTGACAAGCACATGATCAGAAGAACCGATTGGAGTAGAAGAAGAGCAGCAGACATTAGCAGGGAAGTTTGTCATAACCAAGGCTAGAAGAGAAGATACTCCATTGGCTGAGATCCGGGTCGGGAAATTGACAGATTGTGTCAATCCCAGTGAGTCACAGAAGTCCTTTTCTGAGGTGCCATGACTGGTGAGAGAGGAACCCACACCCAACCAGCTGGCATGATGACAGTTGAAGTCACCACATATGAGGAAGAGAGAGTTGGGATGAGTGGATAGAAGTTGGTCCATGTTGTCAGACAGTGAAATGTAAATGGAGTCATCACTGTTTGGAGGACGGTACAGAACACATATGAACAAAAGGTGGGAGCGGAGAGGAAGCCATAGCCAGAGGTACTCCTGGGGGTGAGGAGGAGAGAGGGCAGTGCAAGGAGAGTGAGGAAGAGAGTTTTTGATAAAGATAGCCACCCCACCACCAGGACGAGGCTCAGGTCTATCATACCGGGGGAGGGAGTAACCAGGAAGAGATATTAAGGAATCAGAGACATCTTGAAGGAGGAAAGTCTCTGTTAAGCAGATCAAGTCTGGATTGTCAGAAGCAACCTGTATGGAGAGATCAGTCAGGTTTGAGCGAAGGCCCCGGATGTTTGAGGTCCATACCGTTAATGAAGAGAGAGGGGGAGCATCGGGTACAGGACAGAGGAGGGGAGGATTAGGGTAAGATGAAGGATGAGAGGGGGAGGTAGGAAGAGCAGTTGATAGTGTGTCAGAGATTACAGAAGAGTTCCAAGAAAGGGAAGGATGAGGAGGATGAAAGGTTTGATTGTGAAGGGATGAGGCACAGTGAGGGGTTCTTTGAGGGGGGGCAGGGAAAGTAGAAGGTTGGGGGGGGGGGGGTGTGGAGGTATGAGATAGAAGGGAGACGAAGTGGGGAGGAGGCAGCTTTGAGGAGGAGGGGGGAGGAGAGAGAATTGGAGAGGAATGGTATGGGAGGAGATTTGAATGGGAGGGGTTGGGGGAGAGTTTTGAAGGGGAGGAGTGAGGGGGGAGTTTAGGAGGGGAGGGACAAGGGGGGAGTTTAGGAGTGGAGGGGCAAGGGGGGAGTTTAGGAGTGTAGGGGCAAGGAGGGGATTTGGAGGGGAGGGGCAAGGGGGGAGTTTAGGAGGGGAAGGGCAAGGAGGGAGTTCAGGAGTGGAGGGGCAAGGGGGGAGTTTAGGGGTGGAGGGGCAAGGGGGGAGTTTCGGAGTGGAGTGGCAAGGGGGGAGTTTAGGAGTGTAGGGGCAAGGGGGGAGTTTCGGAGTGTAGGTGCAAGGGGGGGGATTTGGAGGGGAGGGGCTAGAGGGGAGTTTCGAAAGTGGATGATTAATGAAAGACGAACATTGATAACAAATTGGGTTTGTTGTGATTTTCAAGTTAGCAATCCGATTCACAACGATGGAGGAGGGGTGGAATGAATGTGAATTTAGATCATGTAGTGAGGGAGACGTATAAGAGATTGAATTTCTTTTTTTTGACGTGGAATGAGATGGAGAGGAATTTGAAAAAAGCCTTGTAAATAGGAAGAAAATCAGCGTGTTGTAATATACCACTGAATAAAACACTGAAGGGGAAAGTTTATACATATTTAAATAATATTAAAACAGAACCGTAAACAATCTTATATGCACAAAGTACCAATGGGGGGAGAGCCGAGAGGGACCACCATGAGTCACGTGGACAGGGCAAAAGGTGGATGGCAAGGAGATAATGGGGGCGGGGCGAACAGCACACCTGAACAGAAAGTACAGGATGAGACAAAGCACACGTGGAGAAAGGAAAATAAATGTTTTTTTTGGGGGGTTTTTTCAACTATACAAAGTCAAAAAAATTGACTTTACTTTTTCCACATGCGAAATTTGCATTTATGTTTATTTAAATTATACAATGGACTACAAAATGTAAATGTTTCATGATATTTGTTATATTATATCACCTTTATCTATCAATATTGTTGAAATGAAGATCAAATAGTTGTATGTTGAAATATGTTGAAAAAGTCAAAACTTTACATGGGGTGTACTTACCTTTTCACGTGACTGTATATTTATATATAATATCTCTATATGAATGAATGAAAATGAATGAATGATCGTTTTAAGGCCATTTTTCCCCGCTTGAGCGGGGGTTAGACTTGCGGGTCCAATGACAATCATGATTCCCTTTTTAATGTTTTTACGGCCAGATGCCCTTTCTGACGCCAACCCTTAGTCGCCTCTTATGATGCGCAGGAAAGACTACAACAACAAAACCGCCTCCACTCCCAGAATCCACAGCCCCTCATACACTCACTCACACACCAAAAAACAACAACTGACCACCACCCTTATAATATGCACCACTCAAACAAAATCATACACACACACACACACACACACACACACACACACACACACACACAAAAAAACACGCACACTTTTCTCTTCCACGCTCAGTCTCTACCCATTTAGGCTGAAATGAACCACCACCCACAACCTCCACCTCCACCTCCACCGTTCGTGTCTCCATAAAGTTCCTCCATATCCAAAGTGAGCCTTTCAAGGCAACCTGGGCCACTTTGTCACACATCCTCCTTCTTCTTTCTGTCCCACACACTCCAAGCTGAGCAAGAAATGCAGAAAAGGAATTGCCAATATACCCTCTATACTCCACCTCAAATGGCTGACAAGAAACTCGCCAACCCTTCTCCCGACACTCTGCCTCCAGCTCACTGTACTTTGCTCTCTTCCTCTCGTGCACCACCTCCATCTTCTCTTCCCAAGGTACCGACAACTCCCCTAAGATGACCTGTCTTGTTGCACCTGACCATCTGACAATGTCAGGCCGCAACCTTGTCACACAGATCTCCTCAAGAAATACCAATTGGGCCTTTAGGTCTGCCACCACCTGCCAATCACAAGCATCTGACAGCCCTCTTCCTTTCCACCTCCTCCTCTTTCCACCCCTTACCACTTGGCCCTCTTTGACAAAACACCTCTCCCCCATCGGTCTCCTTCTCCACTCTTCTATCTCTTGATCTCAGCACCTCTTATTGCACCATCTGCACCACCACCGCCAGTACCTGATCATGCCGCCACTTGTATCTTCCTGCTGTCAATGCTACTGAGCATACACTCAGTGCATGCTGCACCGTTCCCACCGGCCATGCCATCACTTTCACCCACCCCCTATTACAAATTACTCATGTCCAAATTTAAATTAGCAAGTACTGAAGCCTGGGACAGTAACAACAAGGCACTTACCTCAAGCGCAGGTATTTTCAGGTTGGTCGGGTCCAAGAGTGCCATCCACCACACAGAATCCCAAAATTTGTCCCATAGGGCCGATCAAATTTTTCCAAATTGCTCTTTTGTCCCATATACTGGCAAGTTTATGGACCTGCCTCCTATGGTGACCTTTGCTACACTACTACATTTGGCTATGACAGCTCTGCACCACTACAATACAAGGGCCATTGGGACAAGTGAGGCAGCCAAAACTCCAACATGGCCCATGAGTGCCCATAAGGGTGCGACCCACCATCAATCCTTCTGCCCCCTGTAAGGAACACGGCACCACTAGCCCCAGCTGGCCAATGTGATGAGCACCTGCTGCCAACTCCACGATTCCCAAAACCTCGGACCTGGGAGGAACTGTCACAGTGCGTGGCATCTGTTCTTGTCTACCGCTCCCGATGTTATATGTTTTATGTGTCGGTTTGTCTTTCTGTGTGATTAATGTTCGCTCTTTCACGAGCCTCGATCTTGTATACAAAAAAAAATAAAAAATAAAAATAAAAATCCACATCATGTCCCCTGCACCTCTCACATCCCCCAGTCTACACAACTGCAGCCCCCAGTGCCCACCCACACTTGACCATGCCAAGGTCTAGTCGACAGCCATGCTCCACCAGGAGACTCATCCAGAAGACATGGTTCACACACCTCAGACACCCACAGCAACACGTTGACCTCCAGACTACCCAACTACATCTCCACCTCCCGCGTCACAAATATCGGTGCCATTGCCCCCGTAGCCAGTTGAAGGCTGTGTCCTGCTACTCTATCAATTTTATCCCAGCCTCCAACATTTTGGTCGAACACACCTGGATCAATAATGGTACCACTGTGCAGTGAGCACCATGGCCTCACAAAATCTACCCTTAAATTTACATCTAAACCTCAGATTACCCATGCCAATTATTTTTTTCATTTCACTAATTTCACCAAAGAAGGGGGCTTCTCCATACACAGGCCAGCCGAGCATGGCCCATATGCTCGGCTTGTTACAAATTTCCAATCCTCAATCCAATGGCTCTCTTCCCAACCCAAGAGTCCACAAATCACAATGAAATATCTGTGGAAGATCACACTCACACCATCATGTTCACAGATGCCACAATGGTTGTCTGGTGGGCTATATCCATTCCTGTCCATGTGGTTTGACCCGCGTCTATAGACCAGCACAGCATGGCAGGTCACCACATGCTGGCTGTCCCAGAGTCTCATGGAGAGGCTGTAAGGCCGCATGCCCGGGCGGGCCCGACATCGGGTCCATGTTTGCCGTCTATGGTGCCGCCACCAAAGCGCGGCCCACAACACCTCCCCCTAGTGGTCCTCATTATACACCATCCCAGGTACGTGTGAGAAACCACCTCGGATCCCCCCCTTCCCCCGGAGGTCTTAACCCCCACCAGGGTCCAGTGACCCTACTTGCCCGAGACACCCGCTCAGGCGGCGCCCCGATGAACAAGGGAGGCCACACTCCACCAGACCCCCCGGTGTGGCCCAGGTCGTACAATGACACCCATGGTCAGACCACACATCCAAACCCTGCCAGCCCAGCCCCCCCAGCTGGCTGGCATAATCAAATTTCCAAAGGGGCAACTTTTCCCCAAGGCCAACCCCAATGACCTCTCCTCGTCCATATTCTGCAGCCCTGGGACCAACTCCCTCCAAGGCTGTTCCAAATCAAACCTCCATTTCAATTTAATTTTAGATTTCCTTTTTTAAATTTTGGCCTCGTGTGTCCAATCGCAGCTGCAGGTGACAACCCTTCCTCGGGTTGTTCTGCCCCTTCCTGCAGCTGTTAAAATTCATTACGGGGACCAGTTTTTCCAAGGCTCTATCTCCCGACTCTTCCATATCCGAATCCAGCTCGGAGCCAAAACACCCCCCCCCCCCCCCCCAACTGGGTATGCAATTTTGGAGACTCTTCTACCCAATTGTGGTTTGTGGTGAGGGTCCCTTCGGTCACTTTAATCTTATCAACGGACTGACTCACCTCATGCCCCAGACTCTGTTGGACCTGAGCAACCTCCTCCCTGATGGAACTGTCACAGGTGTCTAGCCGCTCCAGTCCAAATTCATTAACATCCCCATCCCCAATCAATTCTGGCCCCAACAGGCCTTCATCCATACACACCCGGGCAGGTTCCGTTACACGGACCTCCAATATTGTTACCCCCTGTTGCTCCGCACAACCGCCCAGGTGCTGCCAATTTTAAATTCCTCCCCCTGTTGTTGAATTGTGACATCCACACCAGCCTGATAATCCTCCAGGTCTTCCTCAGCCAAACATTCCCCATTTATTTCCAAATCTTCCCCATTTACTTCCAAATCTTCCCCATTTACTTCTACACCTGCCTCTCCTGTGCCCCAAGCACATCAGCTTGGGTCTCACACTCTTCCATTCCCAATGTTAATTCCCCCCGTTTTGATTCAAATTCTGCCGCCCCTGGCTTTTCCTGTGCCCCATGTGTATCATTCTTTTGTTCTTCCTTTAATTCACTCGTGCAACCATCAATTTTGTCAGTTTGAGCATTAATTGTGTTCACCAATCGCTCTTCCATTCCCCTAATTTCGTCACTCATTCCCTTCAATTCCCATTTCATTCCCCTCATTTCGTCACTCATTCCCTTCAATTCCCATTTCATTCCCCTCATTTTGTCCTTCAATTGTTCACTCTGGGAATCCATTTTGTCATTCATTCCTTCATTCAAAACACTGTCATTCATCCAAAAATACCTTCGAGGAAAAGAACAAGATGGTAGGCTTCAAATCATGGAATGGCCAGCACAGTTTCCAGACTTAAACCCCATCGAGCTGGTTTGGGATGAACTGGACAGAAGGGTGAAAGCAAAGAAACCTACAAGTGCAACACATTTGTGGGAACTTCTGCAAGTGTTGGGAGGAACTTCCCGAACAATATTTGATTTCCATTGTAGAAAGAATGCCACAAGTGTGTTCGGCGGTTATATCTGCAAAAGGTGGCGACTTTGCTGAGTCAAAAATTTAAATTAACTTTTGTTAAATAAAATGAATCTATGATTTCTTTTTTATCTCCAATTGTTTATTTGTTCTATGCTTAATTTCAGAGTACATTGAGACATTAAACTGCGTAAATTTGAATAAAAACTGGAAAAATTGAGGTGTTCTAAAACTTTTGACCGGTAGTGTATTTATATATATATATATATATACAGTCACGTGAAAAAGTAAGTACACCCCATGTAAAGTTTTGACTTTTTCAACATAGTTCAACCTACAGCTATTTGATCTTCATTTCAACAATATTGAAAGATAAAGGTGATATAATATAACAAATATCATGAAACATTTACATTTTGTAGTCCATTGTATAATTTAAATAAACATAAATGCAAATTTCGCATGTGGAAAAAGTAAGTACACCCCTACATTTATCACTACTTCAAATACCTAAAATTAGAATCAGGTGCACCAGCTCAGGTGCAAATGATTAGAACATCGTTAGAGAGGATCTTGGAGGAACCTGTCTTATTTAAACCTCAGACATTTTGTTTGGTTTGCTCTTTGTTGTTGAAGTGTGCGGCGTCACCATGCCGAGATCAAAAGAGCTCTCTGAGGCCTTCAGAAAGAAGGTTATAGATGCCTACGAGTCTGGGAAGGGATTTAAAAAGATCTCCAAACAATTTCAAATCAATCATTCGACTGTCCGGAAGACCATCTACAAGTGGAGAAGATTCCAAACAACTGCCAACTTGCTTAGGCCAGGCCGCCCCAGCAAGTTCAGCCCGAGAGCAAATTGCAAGATGAAAGAAGTCTCTAAGAACCCCAGAATGTCATCACGGGACCTAAAGGTAGCTCCTGCCACTGTTGATGTCAAAGTGCACGAGTCCACAATTAGAAAGAGGCTGCACAAATTTGATCTCCTTCGGAGGTGTGCCAGGAGGAAACCTTTGCTGTCCAGAAAGAACATCAGGGCAAGACTAAAGTTTGCCAATGAACACCTTGGCAAAGACCAGCACTTCTGGAACAATGTGCTCTGGACAGATGAGTCAAAGGTAGAGCTATTTGGCCACAGTACCAGAAGACATGTTTGGCGAAAACCAAAGACAGCATTTGACCACAAGAACCTGATACCAACTGTAAAGCATGGTGGGGGAAATATTATGGTTTGGGGCAGCTTTGCTGCATCAGGGCCTGGGCAGCTCACCATCGTAGAATCCACTATGAATTCTTCATTGTACCAGAGGGTGCTTGAGGATAATGTGAGGCCATCTGTCGGAAAGTTGAAGCTCAACCGAAGGTGAACCTTGCAACATGGCAATGACCCTAAACATACCGGTAAATCCACCAAGGAATGGCTGAAAAGAAAGAAATGGAGGGTTCTGGAATGGCCAAGTCAAAGCCCAGATCTAAATCCCATCGAGATGTTGTGGGGGGATTTGAAACGAGCTGTGCATGCAAGAAACCCCTCAAACATCGCATAGCTGAAAGAATTCTGCATGGAGGAGTGGGAAAAAAATTCTCCCCGTCGATGTCAGAGACTGGTCGACAGTTATAAGAAACGCCTACTTGAGGTTGCTTCTGCCAAAGGGGGCAATACCACCTATTAGAGCCAAGGGTGTACTTACTTTTTCCACATGCGAAATTTGCATTTATGTTTATTTAAATTATACAATGGACTACAAAATGTAAATGTTTCATGATATTTGTTATATTATAATCACCTTTATCTATCAATATTGTTGAAATGAAGATCAAATAGCTGTATGTTGAAATATGTTGAAAAAGTCCAAACTTTACATGGGGTGTGCTTACTTTTTCACGTGACTGTATATACCCCACAAACAGCAGCAACAACAACTACAGATATCTACCTACCCTTCCTCAAAGACTTTATAGCATGTTTAATGTCCAACAGTTAATGTTTGCCAAATTGCCCAAATGTTTGCTAAGAAAACTTAATGTCGGTCTTTATCTCTCATCAAGGGTTGTTAAACTGTACAAACCTCTTCAGTGGCTTTCAACCTTTTTGTATAAATGGCCATCTATTTGTTGTAGGCACCCATTCGTGAAATGGTGAAAACATTCACTCAACACTGGCAAAACATACCAAACATTTTATAAATGAAGATAGCATGGACAAAGAAGGGTTTACCTGATAATCGCCTCTCCCTCTGTCCCAACTCCCTCCCCCAAACCCTTAATACTCACTCTGTTTGAATATGAATTGTTAAACGTTTAACAGTTGATAACTTTGGTGTAATATCCATTGTCTTGTAACAGGCTAACATCGGGCAAGATGAAGATTTTGAAGCAGCACGAATTAAAGCTCTCAGGCTTGGAGCTACCAAGGTAGGTCTCTAAAAAAAAAAAATTCTCCTTGAGAAAGTTGTTTAAAAGTTGTATTTGTTTGTAGTTGTATTGTTTAAAAAAACCGTAGAAACAACAGAAACAAAACTGAGCATTTCACAATGCAGAGCATCACTCATACATTGCATTATATCTGAGAATGAAGAAGAACATTTTATCTGAGAATGACTGCAGGATTATTTACCAAGTTTCTTGTAGAGCGCTCACCAATTGGCTAAATCCCTCAAGCAAGCAGACCATTTGAAATGATGGATATGGAACGACCGGCTTGGCAAGCACTAGCTAGCTGCTTGGTAACTGAACATACCCCAAATGTCGTTTAATCAATCCATTACCTGCTGACACCCTCTGCAAGTTATTAATCACAATCAACATACCCTGATTTCTGTCTGCCATTTATTTATTTATTTCTGAAACGGTAAAGTCTGTATATATACATTTTGTTGAGACACTCTATATTAAAGTAGATCTGCATGCAGGCTCAGTGACACACACTTCCTGAGAGTTTGCTTCTCTTTCCATCATATCCATCCCCTACATTCTCCCCAATCCCTCATCCTTATCCGCATCTCTCGTTTGCCCGTTTCCATCTATATTTTTTCCTTTGGCCCTACCTGTTGGCATTTCACCCTTCTTTTTCTGCTGCTCCATTTGTTCTGTTGTGTCCTGTTCCATTGTGTTGCAGCTCTTCCACCAGCTTTGACTCTGTCTACAAAATAAAAACACAGGAGGAGGACAACTGCCCAGTCATGTCTGCATACGTCTTGTTAAAACCAGCTATCCCACCTAATACAGGGAGTGTTTATTGTCCCCCGTCGCACTGCGGAGCGAAAGGGGGACTATGGTTTACCCCTCCGTCCGTGTGTCCGTCCGTCCGTCTGTGCGGGCGTGCGTGCGTGCGGGCGGGCGTGCGTGCGTAAGCGAAGGACCGAATTCGTCAAAATCCAAGATGGCCGCCGCCATGTATGTCTGACGACATGTATGTCTGAACCTTGTGAGCGAAATATCTTGAAAAATAAGCGAAGTACCAACTTCTAATCTGGTGTGTGGGTGTATCTACGCATATGGAAGAACGCTATTGAAAATTGGGTCGCCACGTCAAAATCCAAGATGGCCGCCTTGCGTCTTCCACTTTGTCAACACAGATCACTTCACCGACGGGGGACCTAGGTGTAACGCTTGTTATAAGGGATAACTATAAGCAAAGTTATATTGGTTCACAATTTTCAAAAGTTACTTTGGGATCTTTGTCATTTACAACCCAAATTGAGACAGCTGGATTTGCTTCAAAATTCCGAAGAGCAACACAGAACCATTGCGACAAAATGTATCAAATTCAGCTGGGGCATTGCATTTGTGAGCAAGCTAATAACTGAGCAAATACCAGCCATGAAATAAAATAACCAAGAACACACATGTGACTGCACACATGTGAGGCATGTGTGGAAAATTGGGAATTGTTTTGTAAAGGTCTCCTTATCAAATTCAATATTGCTCGTTGCATATGTTTCTTATTGATCATGAATACATAAGTCTGCAGTAGTTTGGATCTATCTCCGATAGGATTATCTATCTATCCATCTATCTCTCTGACCAGAGTCGGTGTAGCTGCCTCTCAGCAGCTGATCTGGGTTTCATTTCAGACCCAACGATATTATAGACCCGCATTGCATCAATGAATGCGCCATCCCTTGGAACAATTTACAAATTCTTCCTCTGACTGACTGCTGGGAAGGCAATACCAAACCTTACAGCATAATTATGGCTTCAATCTCCTTTGGCAGCACCAATGTTCTGTCAATAGAGTATGGTAGGTAGAAAGAGGAAGTTAACTCCTGGTTTAACCAGGAGTCCACTTACTCCTGTTGATGGGTGGAACATGCCACCTGAAACATTGAGGCCTACTTTTCTTAATTTTCTATTTCTTTGGAATTATTAGCCCATGTTTGACTCGGTCCGAAACGGGGGCTTATGGATTGGGTCTCCTCCATCTGTCCGTCCATCCATCCGTGCGTCCGCAACCACATCTCGTAGATGAATGGACTGATTTTGTTCATACTTGGCACAAAGGCAATGCATGATGATATACATCAGCGCATCATTTTATTTCGCGATGCAATCAAAGATGGCCGACTGGTGGCCATTTTAGTTGTAAAAACCCAATGTTGAACACATCCTCAACCAGTTCTTGGATGTGCATTTACTGATGTTGTTCAAACTTGGCACATAGATAATAAATGGTTGCTCACATATGCACGACATTTTCTTTCGAGATCAGATCCAAGATGGCCGACCATTTTGTTACTTAAACGTGTCCCCAACCATTTCTGAACATGCATGGACCGATTTTGTTCAAACTTGGCCCAAAGACAATACATGAGAGTATACTTATGCAGAAGATTTTGTTTTGTAATCTGCCCGAAGATGGCCGACTAACTGATGGCCTTTAACTCCATTCAGCAAAATTACTAAAACCACGGGGACTATGACATTTTATGTTTTTTTCTTCTTGTTTTTAAAGTATAAAGAATATAAATAGCTCTTTTAAGAACCAACACATGGTGCAAACCGTAAACCTTTTACCTTATAGATAACAAGAGTTTTGAACTGAAGATGTCAAACAGCTTAAAGAGGTTGATAAGCTTAAAGAAGAAGAATTTTAATTAAGAATTTTATATTTTCTATAACATTCATTGTTTTGCTGTGCGCGTGCTGTGCATAGGTGATTGTGGAAGATCTACGTGAGGAGTTTGTGCAAGGTTTTTTATGGCCAGCAGTGCAAGCAAACGCCATCTATGAGCGACGTTACTATTTAGGCACATCATTGGCAAGGCCTTGTATCGCTCGGCGACAGGTGGAATTTGCTCGCTCTGAAAATGCGCAGTTCCTCGCTCATGGAGCTACTGGAAAAGTAAGTCACATCCCTGGCATCACTAATATATACCTAAGATTTATATTGAAGGTAAAAGAGCACACATTTATCTATTAACATCTGCTATGGAAATTGCAGCACACACAAATATAACTACTCGGAATACAAAATCGAAAGCGATTCCTTTTCCCCAATTGTCTACTCAATGCTAAGTATAATACTAAATATATTATGAATAACTGGAAGCACCTGCTCCAACTAGGGGCTTGTGTTATTATCCTTATTCTAATGTGTAATTCCAAACACCTCACTGCACTGGAAAACGTGAGGACAGGAATACTGTACTGTAAAGGGTGGGACTTGAAATACCCTATCCCACCTGGAGGTGGCGCTGCACGATACACATTTACATAGAGAATTGCGTCCCACTCCCACCCCCCGCCCCCTCCCAAGACAATTGGCAAAGATAAAACACCCCTATACACTAATTGGGGATATGCTGATCCTCTCTAGCAAGTCTGGATGCTATTGGCTCAGAACTGTAGGAAGAGTAGTCATGCGGAGCAACAAACAACATTGATACAGCAAATTTGCAACAAACAAACAAGAAGATGTCATGCGGAGCACGATACTTGAAAAATTCGCCCCCCACCCCCAAGAAAAAAAATTCCATTGATACAGCAAATTGTCCATTTCATCAAGGTTAAAATTGACAATCTTGATCAAAGCTCAGGTTAACAGGAAGAAAAGTGAAGATTTTTCAGATGAAATATGATGATTTTGTAAGGTTGACCTTGAGTTGATGTTTGACCTTTTGACCTCAAAAATAGTTAGTTTCCCTATTTAGTGACTCAATGTGCAAATGCTGTTCAATTTGCAAGTCAATCGGATGAAAATTGAGGATTTTAAAAACTACGCCTATGTTGACCTTTTGACGTCAAAAATAGTTGGTGGTTGAATTCAGTGACCATATATGTAAATCCTCTTAGAATTTCAAGTCAATCAAATGAAAATTCGTTATTTTAGAAATCTGGCCTATGTTGACCTTTTGGCCTATGTTCACCGAAAATATAATTTGTTGTTGAATTCAGTGACCAGATATGCAAGTCCTCTTCAAATTTCAAGTCAATTGGATGAAAATTGAGGATTTTAGAAATTTAGCAAAGTTGGTGACCTTTGGCCTATGTTGACCTCAAATATACTTGGTGGTTGAATTCAGTGACCAGATATGCAAGTCCTCTTCAAATTTCAAGTCAATTGGATGAAAATTGAGGATTTTAGAAATTTAGCAAAGTTGGTGACCTTTGGCCTATGTTGACCTCAAATATACTTGGTGGTTGAATTCAGTGACCAGATATGCAAGTCCTCTTCAAATTTCAAGTCAATTGGATGAAAATTGAGGATTTTAGAAATTTAGCAAAGTTGGTGACCTTTGGCCTATGTTGACCTCAAATATACTTGGTGGTTGAATTCAGTGACCAGATATGCAAGTCCTCTTCAAATTTCAAGTCAATTGGATGAAAATTGAGTATTTTAGAAATTTAGCAAAGTTGGTGACCTTTGGCCTATGTTGACCTCAAATATACTTGGTGGTTGAATTCAGTGACCAGATATGCAAGGCCTCTTCAAATTTCAAGTCAATTGGATGAAAATTGAGGATTTTAGAAATTTAGCAAAGTTGGTGACCTTTGGCTTATGTTGAATTCAAATATACTTGGAGGTTGAATTCAGTGACCAGATATGCAAGTCCTCTTCAAATTTCAAGTCAATTGGATGAAAATTGAGGATTTTAGAAATTTAGCAAAGTTGGTGACCTTTGGCTTATGTTGAATTCAAATATACTTGGTGGTTGAATTCAGTGACCAGATATGCAAGTCCTCTTCAAATTTCAAGTCAATTGGATGAAAATTGAGGATTTTAGAAATTTAGCAAAGTTGGTGACCTTTGGCTTATGTTGAATTCAAATATACTTGGAGGTTGAATTCAGTGACCAGATATGCAAGTCCTCTTCAAATTTCAAGTCAATTGGATGAAAATTGAGGATTTTAGAAATTTAGCAAAGTTGGTGACCTTTGGCTTATGTTGAATTCAAATATACTTGGTGGTTGAATTCAGTGACCAGATATGCAAGTCCTCTTCAAATTTCAAGTCAATTGGATGAAAATTGAGGATTTTAGAAATTTGGCCTATGTTGACCTTTTGGCCTATGATGACCTCAAAAATACTTAGTGGTTGAATTCAGTGACCAGATGTGCAAGTCCTCTTCAAATTTCAAGTCAATCGGATGAAAATTGAGGATTTTAGAAATTTAGCAAAGTTGGTGACCTTTGGCCTGTGTTGACCTTTTGACCTCAAAAACAATAGGCTTCTTGCTTTTGACCAACTCTACCATTTGGTGAAGTTTTGTGAAGATCGGTTGAAAATTGTGACCTGTCGGCCGGTGACAAACAGATAGAGAGAACCAAAACGCAACCGACCAATATACTTGAAAAATCTTCGATTTTGCAAGTAACAAACAAACACACACCGGTCCGTGAATTATAGTAAGGATGATTAAAATGTAAATATGCTTCGTCAATCGATTACATAAAATAATCTTGCATACAACAGGTCAGGTGAATGGCATCGCCTTTCTGCAACTCACCATCAAACTGAAGGCTTTCTATCACAAAAGGTCAAGCCACACACACTAAGAGGATCCAGCTGCAATTGCACCACCCAAAGGGAAATATGACCGAGCCGAGTGAATTTCAACACTGAAGCTGTTTGTTAGAAACAGAAAAACAAATAAAGCTTTGGTAACTTTCATTCACCAAATGGTGCTCGTTGTGTTGTTTAAGAAATCAATGAAAATTGTCAAAATTTCAAGGAAGGACTCCAAAGAAACCACCATTGTCAACGATTTTAACCCCTCATCTCATAAACCAGATATTGGAGCAAACTGTTTCTAAAATTAACATTTGTTTGTGAAAAACTTGCTTGCTCTGACTAATTTACAAGTGGAGAAACTTTTTGAATGCAATCCAGGACTCTTGTGTGTGTGTGTGTGTGTGTGTGTGTGTGTGTGTGTGTGTGTGTGTGTGTGAGGAACACTTTTTGTGTCTATTAATTTATCTACGTCAATTAATTAATTACGTACCATTGAAATGTACCTTTCAACTCTTTTGGTTGCTGAGACCCCTTCGACCTTTTGAGACCATTTAAGACCCCAAAGTCCCCAAAAGACCCAGAGGACCCAAATGTCCCTGAGGATCCAAAACACTCCAAATACCCAAAAGACCCTGAAGACCCTAAAGTCTCCAAAGACCCAAAAGACCCATAAGACCCCAAGGACCCAAAATACCCCAAGTATCCAAAAAATCCAGAAGACCCAAAAATCCCTGAGGACTCAAAAGACCCAAAATACCATGAAGACGCATAAGACCACGAGGAACCAAAAGACCCAAAAATTCCCAAGGATTCAAAAGACCCTGAAGACCCAAAGACCCTATAGACCCTTTAAGACTCCACTGTAAATGGATGAGGTGTGTGTGTGTGTGTGTGTGTGTATGTATGTGTGTGTGTGTGTGTGTGTGTGTGTGTGTGTGTGCGCACGTGTGTGTTTGTGTGTGTGTGTTTGTGTGTGTGCGTGTATGTGTGCATGCATATGTGTTTGTGTGTGTGTGTGTGTGTGTGTGCGTGTGTGTGTGTGTGTGTGTGTGTGTGTGTGTGTGTGTGTATGTGTGTGGTGTTACGGATTCGTCACTTCCGTCATTGTGGTTTTCATCCAATGTAAGCATTTTTGGTTCCATGTACTATTATTGTTATCGTTTAAGTGAAATGGAGATAACTGTTTTCAAAAGGTAAAAAATAGTGTTTTAAAAGAAACCGGAAACTGGATCGGGAGAAACCGGAAGAAGAAGAGGAGGAAAAAGAAAAAAGGCGGAGCAAGTGAGGTCGGGAAGAAAAGCCGAGCTGCATTGAGGTCTCAAGGAGACGCTGGCGAACGGGGGTCACGAGCGAACTTTGGGTTTCCTGGGAAAGTGATTCCTGTGACAGAGTGGTTATTGCTGTGACAGATAAACCTGCGTGTCGGGTTTTGCGGTTGATTCCAAAGAGAATCGTTGGAGAGCAGGAACGCCTCCATTACGGGCCCGCCCGCCATTCCGCCTCACTCCCGCCATTTCGCATCGCTCCAGCCTTTTCACCTCGCTCCAGCCATTTCACCGCACCCAGCCGTTAGCCTGGTTTGCGAGTGTAACGTGGATTTCGATTGGGAATTTGTGGTTCTCCGTTTGGGAGCCGCTGAACGTTCATACCCGAAGGTGTGATTTCCCAGTCGCCTTTTGGGTGCACCTTTGCGCCTCTTTGGCAGCGTTGACTGTCAGCCGACTTGGATTCTGGTCTCGATTCGATATTTTTCTTGCGATCACCGGAGCGTGGATCGACTTTGGCTTGGTGCTGGGACAGTGACTTTGGGAATGTTCTTTTCGCTCACTTGGAGCACAGTGAGTTATTGAATAAGAAACTGATGGTACCATCATAGGAATTATATGGTATTTTTGTGGTGCAATTGAAACATATTGTACTTGTGCTGTTATACTTGTGTGACCTTAATACAATATTTGTTTTTGGTAACAATTGGTTGGTGTGGTTTCACCATTGGTCATTGACACTCATTATAACACATCTTTCTGCCGTGACTCCTTTCGGGGCTCGGAGGTACACCGTGACCGGGGTTTGGGGAGGAGCACGTAACAGTGGGTCATACCTTTTACGTACATCTATTAATTAATTACTACTATTGGAATGTACCATTTGACCATTTAGACTGCTGAAACCCCTTCGACCTTTGAAGAACCGTTAACCTCCTAAGACCCTTAACACCACCAAGACCTCAAAATACCTCTAATTATTAGTACTAGGGCATTGCCCGTACTATATCTATATCTAAAATTATATCCCCCCCCTCTATTTACATGAAATGGTTTGGTCCAAAGCGAACGGCTTCCGGAGTTTGGTAAAGAAATCGCCATCGCGTGCACAAACGCGCAGGAAAGCGAATGAATCGCAAATTCGGTTTTATTAGTTTTAAAACATAGTTTAACGCCAACATAGTTTGCAAACGTGAAATAAATGAATACGCTCTCAAATGTGCCATCCGAGGCAGAGTGTGTCCTCCACGTTCGGCACACGCGATCGTTCGCTGCTCTCTGATTGGTTGAATCGTTTTTTGGACATAGCTCGGTAAGTAATTGTCCGATTAATATGAAACCTTGAAAAGGCACATCCTCGGGTCCCCAGCAATATACCTGGCAAGTTTCAAGTATATCGGACCCGTGGTTGTCGAGAAACAGCGGTCACAGACAAACAGACGTACAAACGTACAGACGTACAAACAGAGATTACTGGAATTATAGATAGATTAGGGTTCCAAGGCTTCCAGGCTGGGAAAGCTATTGTTTTTGTTCAGAGTAGCAAAAACGCCAGAGGCCATGAAGACCAATGTAAATTTGGTCCAATGGACCAACGGGCCCCCTAGTCTCATTTAAAACATTCAGTGTGAACCTGCTTACTCAATTTTTGAAAACAATACTCGTTTTGTAATTATTTTTTATTGATAATATCACAATATGATTGCTGTTAGCCATATTCCTCAAAACTTGACCTCCAGTGGAGAATGGTACAGTTTAATTGGTAGAGGACAGCACCAACGTCTTAGTCCATGTCATGTGTTTGTAAGTACCACTCGACTGCTTCATTTATTGTTCTGTTTGCAGGGAAATGATCAAATCCGTTTTGAACTCACTTACTACGCCCTGTTTCCTGAAGCTAAGGTGAGAAATCACATTTAGTTGCAATTAAACAATAGATTAAATAATTTCCGGGTTGGGGATTTTTCATGTGTTGGTCGAATATGCCGCTGCCACTTTCATCCCATTAAAGCTAAGTTTTCTCAACAGGATTCGTCCATGTGTTGCTGTTTGTGTTTCCGTCCAAATTTCCGTGTTAATTTGTACCTTGTATTTAGTGAATTCACTTTCGTGTTGTTCAAGGCCTACTGCAGCCACGTCAGACAGCCGCTGTGAAATTCTACGTCCCTTTTGTTTTCGTATTCCTCGTTTTGCTTCTTTCTTCCCAAATATTGTACTTTCCCAAATGGGATAGGAAGGGCCAAGTCATCATTGGTTAAGATGAGGATGGCATGAGATTGTGGTGCATTTTTTTTGTATACACTAGTACACCCGTTCACTACGGCAGTGGCAGGAAGGATAATTCCACTCCGAGGTATATAGATTACAGTATATGTAAGGTCAGGCCTCAAGAACATTAGGGGAGGGCGTACATTTAGCAAGTTCATTGTAGAGCACTCGCCAAGTGGCTTAAGCATTCGAGCAAGCACTCCATTCAAAACCGTTGATAAGGAACAGCTGGCTTGGCAAGCACTAGCTAACTGCTTGGTAACTGAACACATCCAGGGCTTCCTTCCTTTAAGTTTTGTGTTAAACAGCAGTAGCGACTGTTTAAAAATGAAATCATATGTGTTTGTGGTTTATAATATTTTTACTTCTGGTACGGGGAGCTCCCACGAAAACGGCACAATAAGCTATTTGTGCACGTTAACACGGTGTTTGTTAAAGGAGGAAAACCCCCTTGGGGAGGGGGAGATATTATTAGTGTTAGATATTAGTAATTATTATTAACATTTATATTATGCTATTATATTTATTGTTATTATTAGAAGTAATAACTTCTAATAATGGTTATAGAAGCCCATAGAAGTCTTAGTGTGTACCCTGGATTTAGAATAGGTACACAGTATCCCTGCGTGTCGTAAGAGACGACTAAGAGGGTTGGCGTCAGGAAGGGCATCCCCGGCCATTAAAAAAAAAAAATTGCCTCAAAAAGAAAACCATGACATTTACAACTACATATGGGCAGGGTACAGCCCGAAGTGGAGATCGGTTTCTGAGGTTTGGGACATGGAATGTAGGGACAATGACAGGGAGATCAGGAGAAGTGGTGGAAGTATTGGTCAGAGGAAGAGTGGACATATGTTGTGTGCAAGAGACGAGATGGAAGGGAAGTGGTGTGAAAATGGTGAAGGGTAGGCAGGGACAGAAATACAAGTTTGTGTGGCAAGGGTGCCCGGAGGGCGTGAATGGTGTTGGTGTCCTGTTTTCTGAGGAGTTTGTAGACAGTGTGGTGAGTGTGACTAGAGTGAGTGATAGGTTGATGATGTTGAAATGATGATTGGAAAGCTCTTGGTGAAAGTCATCTCGGAATATGCTCCGCAGGTTGGTCGGAGCGATGAAGAGAAGGACAAGTTCTGGTGTGCGATAGAGAAGCTGATGGAAAACGTGAAAGATGAGGAAGTTGTTGTGGTAGGAGGAGACATAAATGGACATGTGGGAAGGAGTATGGATGGTTTTGAGGGAGTTCATGGGGGTTACGGATATGGTGTGAGAAATGGAGAAGGTGAAAGGATTTTGGAGTTTGCTGATGGAGCTGATTTGTTGATTTGTAATACTCAGTTCCAGAAAGAGGATAATAAGCTTGTTACATACACGTCAGGTGGGTCGACGACAACCGTTGACGACCTGATGGTGCGTAGGCGAGATAGGGGGCACCTCCGGGACACAAAGGTGATCCCAGGGGAGGAGGCTGTTTCACAGCACCAATTGGTTGTATGCGACATAAGGGTGAAAGGTGCGAGGAGAGCTCGGCGGGTGAAGTACCAACCGAGAATGAAGGTGTGGAGGTTGAAAGCGGTGACAGTAAGGGAGGCATTAAAAGAGAGGCTGAGTAGGGTAAAGGATGATGTGTTTGAGCTTGAAAGTGGTTGGATGTAAATGAAAGCTAGTCTGTTGGGAGCCGTTGGTGAGGTATGTGGATGGGCAAAAGGACCACCGAGGCACTCGGAAACATGGTGGTGGGATGATGAAGTTGGAAAGAGGATTGATGAGAAGAGGAAGAAGTTCAAGGAGTGGCAGAAGGCGAAGGGTACGGGAGCACAAACAGCAGAGCATGAAAGTTATAAGGCAGCCAGGAAGGCTGCAAAGAAAGAGGTGGCAAAGGCGCAGGAGGCATGTAGGAAAATGTTCGGAGAACGCTTGGATTCGGAAGAGGGTCAGAGAGCAAAGGATTCAGGATTGCAAAGCAGATAGCGAAAGAGAGGTGTGATGTGATGGGGGTGAGTTGCTTGAAGGATGAAGTGGGACAAATCGTTGTGGACCCAGATGGAATTAAAGGAAGATGGAAAAGATATATGGAAATGCTGTTGAATACAGAGAATGAATGGGATGGCAACATAGAGAGTAACCCAGTTTTAGGACCAGCAGAGAAGATAACTGAGAAGGAAGTTGAGGAAGCCATAAAAGCAATGCAGAGGAGAAAAGCGGGAGGGCCGACGGGAGTTGTGTGAGATATGTTGAAGGCAGCAGGAAGTTGGGGTGTGAAGAGAATGACAGAGATCTGTAATCTGGCAGTGAAAGAAGGCCGCATTCCAGTGGATTGGGAACTGAGTACACTCGTCCCTCTGTACAAGGGGAAAGGTGACCCTCTAGAGTGTGGCTCATACCGAGCGATAAAGTTATTGGAAAGGGTGTTGGAGAGGAGGATAAGGAAGAAATTGAAGATCGACGAAATGCAGTTTGGATTTATGCCAGGAAGAGGAACGACAGACACGCTTTTTATTGTGAGGCAGTTGCAGGAGAAGTACATGGAGAAGAAGAAGAAGTTGTTTCTTGGGTTTGTTGATCTGGAGAAAGCATTTGATCGGGTTCCACGCAAAGTATGGACATGGGCAATGAGGAAGTTAGGAGTGGAGGAATGGTTGATCAGAGTAGTGATGGCAATGTACAAAAGAGCGTGCACAGCTGTAAGGATGAAGGACGGGAACAGTGGTGAGTTTGAGGTGAAGGTGGGAGTGCATCAGGGGTCGGTACTAAGTCCACTACTATTTGTAGCTGTGATGGAGGTGCTGGCTCAGAATGTAAAGGAGGGTTTACCGTGGGAGTTGTTGTATGCAGATGATCTGGTGTTGATTGCAGAAAGTATGGATGGACTGAAGGAAAAGATGAACAAGTGGAAGGAATGTATGGAGACAAAAGGTCTGAAGGTGAATATCGGAAAGACGAAGGTGATGGCAAGTGTTAAAGCATGTGGTGAGGTGGAAAGAACTGGGAAGTGGCCCTGTGCTGTGTGCAGGAAGGGTGTCGGAGTGAACTCCATTCAATGTATAATGTGCGCTGAGTGGGTTCATCAAAAATGTAGTGGTCTGAGAGGGTCATTAACCAGTGTGGCAGCTACATTCAAATGTAAGGTGTGCACAGAGGGAGCTGCAGATGGAGGAAATGTTGAGTTGGATCTTGGAGACGGCGTGAAGCTGGAAGGTGTGAAAACATTTTGCTATCTCGGAGAAATGCTGAATGGAGAAGGTGGATCAGACTCGGCAACGGTTGCTCGAGTGAGATGTGCATGGAAGAAGTTTCGGGAACTGAGTGGCATGCTGATGAGGAGGGGAGTGTCGTTGAAGCTGAAGGGAAAGGTGTGTGCTGCATGTGTGAGAAGTGTTATGATTTATGGGAGCGAGACATGGGTAATGAACGTAGAGCAGCAACGAAGGTTGGAAAGGGTGGAAATGCGAATGGTTCGATGGATGTGCGGAGTATCGTTGAGAGAGAGGAAGACAAATGATGAATTGCGAAAAATGATGGGAATAGAGCCTGTGATTGATGCTGTGAAGAGGAACAGGTTGAGATGGTTTGGTCATGTGTTGAGGAAGGATGAAAGTGACTGGTTGAGAAGAGTGATGGAAATGAAGGTAGAAGGAAGTAGAGGACGGGGAAGACCGAGAAAGACTTGGCTAAAGATGGTGGAAGAAGAAATGCGGGCAAGGGGGTTAACAAGGAGAGATGCAGAAAATATGGCAAGATGGAGAAGATTGTCATGGGGACCGCAAGGCTAACCCCCGCTCTAGCAGGGAAAATGGCCTTAAAATGCATGTTGTGTGTTGTTGTTGTGTTATTATTAGAAGTGGCTTTGGAAAAACGCCACAATAAAGCTATCGTAACACGAATATACACCTCAACACGCAACCCCATTGACGGGGAAACCCCCCTTGGGGAGGGGGAAATATTATTAGTGTTAGATATTAGTAAATATTATTAACATTTATATATCATGCTATTATATTTATTGTTATTATTAGAAGTGGCTTTGGAAAAACGCCACAATAAAGCTATCGTAACACGAATATACACCTCAACACGCAACCCCATTGATGGGGAAAACCCCCTTGGGGAGGGGGGAAATGAATATGCTACAACCTTCATTATGTGACCCTTAGTCCTCCTGTCAAGTTTGGTTGAGATTGGATAAGTAACGACTGAATGTATCGCGGTCAAAAACCATGAGACAGACAGACGCCAAATTGCATATTTTAGAATGATATTTTATTATAACGTAACCCCCTAATCTCACCTGACACCGCGAGCCACCTGGCGAGCTCTCTACAAGCTGATTGGTAATGGAAGACATTCCCAGGACTTGTGCTAGACCAAAGACCCTTTTCTGTTTCTGATTTTCCGCTTGTGTAACGAATAACGTTAATTTCGGTAATACTGTCACCTATGCTCCTGTCGAGTTAAACATCGGGAAAAACGTGTTTTTAATTGATTCATCACGTGACAATGCTTTATTTGAGATGGAGCATTCCCTTTGCGCTGTTTATCAGATTGTGGACCACGATCAGTGGAGTGGGGGCCCATAGATATTGGGGGGCCGGTGTTATCTGGGGACCCCGAGATATTGGTGAGCCCATGTTATCTGGGGGCCCTGATATATTGGGGGCATCCGGGATGTTGGGGGGGGGGGGGGGAGAGGTGGTGTTATCTGGGGTACCTGAGATATGGGGTGGCGGTGTTATCTGGGTGTCCCGATATATTGGGGGGTGGGGGAAGGTGGTGTTATCTGGGGCCCCTGAGATATGGGGTGGCGGTGTTATCTGGGGGCCCCGAGATATTTGGGGGGGGGGGGGGGAGGGGCGGTGTTATCTGGGGGCACCGATATATTGGGAGGCCTCGAGATATTGGGGTGGCGGTGTTACCTTGGGGTCCCGAGATATTGGGGCGGGGGGGGGGGCGGTGTTATCTGGGGGCTGCGAGATATTGGTGGACTCGTGTTATCTGGGGGCCCCGATATATGGGGGGGGGGCCGGTGTTATCTGGGGGCCCCGAGATATTGGTGGGCCCGTGTTATCTGGGGGCCCCGAGATATTGGTGGGCCCGTGTTATCTGGGGGCCCTGATATATTGGTGGGCCCGTGTTATCTGGGGGCCCCGATATATTGCTGGGTCTGTGTTATCTTGGGCCCCCGTGCCATTGCACAGGATACACACACCGAACACGCCACTGCCTCTATCACTCCAAAATATTAACCAGGGAAGTGTTGAAGCAAAAACATGTTCACTGCTTATAATTATTCCATACAATAAACAATTTGATGTGGAACAATACTCATAATGACGCTGAAAATCAGGTTTAAGAATAATTACGTTTTAAATACGAACAAAATGCATTTGCTCATTGTACAAGATGTTCATTTGTTCATTATTCAAGACGATATGAAATACTTCAAAAATTAAGGGGGAAAATTTACTCAACCCACATGGGACTTCAACCCACAATCCCCAGCTTGGGAGTACTGATGCTTTATCCATTAGGCCATTGGGTCAGCATGTTCGATTTTTTTTTTTTGTAATAATATTTTGAAGAGTTATAAAGTGTGTGTATATATGTACATAACTATTTTTATATATTTATTTATATTTAATTTTAAAGCAAAAACGATGGAACTTAGGTGGAATTTGTTTGGATGTATTGGCATACATTAGCCATTAATTAGATGTATTGGCATTTATTAGCCATTAATTAGACGTATTGGGATTTATTAGCCATTAATTAGATGTTTTTTCTTTTGGTTTTTTTTGTGTACTGAATCGAGGCTCGTGAAAGAGCTAACATTTATTTCACAAACAAATCAACCAGACAAACAAAATATATAAAAAGAGGGAGCGGAAGACAAGATGGGGAGAGAAGGGGAAGCACACAAACACAACATTTGAGAGCAGGGAGATGTGTGGGAGGGAGAGGGCTTGGGGGGAGGAGGCGTGGGAAGGGGGGTGGGGGGGGGGGGGGTGGGAGAAGTACAAAACACAAGGACACCAAGGACTTCCAGGACAGAAGTTGGAATTTCAAAAAAGTGGATTTGGGGTGAAATTAGCGGGGGTAGAAAAGATCAAGGTTTTGGATGGGGGAAGATAAGAGATGGTGGTGAGCAGCTGTTTTAAAGACCTGGAGGTTGGAGTGGGATTGAAGAGAGTGAGGGAGTTTGTTCCAGAGGTGGGAGAAAAGAGGAATGAAGGAGTGAAGGTGAGCAGAGAGTCTTGATTTTGGCAGTTTAACCATAAGAGGGTTGCAGGCAGATCTTGTGCGACCTGTAGGAATATTTGGGGGACAGAGCCCAGAGAGAGCTGGAGGAGCGAGGCCAGAGAGGAGTCGGTAGAAGACGGAAAGACCACCAACCTGCCTGCGGTGAGTGAGTGAAAGGCCCTTGGAGTTAGCTTCATCGCGGGAGATTCCAATGATTCTGAACGCTTTGGTTTCAACAGCGTGAAGACGAGCTAGGTGTGAGGCAGGAGCACCAGCCCAGAGGGGAGAGCAGTATTCCATTGAGCTGCGGATGAAAGCCTTGTATGTGGTGAGGAGCTCAGGTGTGCCAAGGAAGGACTTCGCACGACGGAGGATGCCCAGTCGGCGACTGGCTTTGGAGGCCAGATTTGAAATGTGGTTTTCCCAGGAAAGATCATGGCAGATAGTGAGACCCAAAAGCTTGAGTGACAGAACTTCTTGGAGAGGATTATTCAGAAAGTGGATGGGAGGTTTGTCCAGTCGGTCTTTTCGGAGAGACATCGTAAGAGTGTGAGATTTGTCAGGATTGAAAGACATGTTCCACTTGCTTGCCCAGTCTGTGATTGTGTCCAGGTCTGCAGAGAGTGAGGAGGCTGCAGACTGCCGATCTGAGGGCTGAGGAATGGAGCGACAGAGAGTAGAGTCATCAGCAAAGAGATAGAGAGGATTTTCAAGAGAGTCAGAGAGATCATTGATGAAGACCAGAAAAATCACAGGGCCCAGAACACTGCCTTGGGGAACTCCAGCTTGAACAGGAAGAGGAGATGAGAGAAACCCATTGGGCCACACGTTGACTACGACTAGAGAGGAAGTCCGCCAGCCATGCGTAGAGATTTCCATGGATACCAAAGGAGGAGAGTTTGGTGAGCAGAGCGGGGTGCCAGACCGTATAGAAGGCACGTGATATGTCAAGGGAGACAGCTCTAATTTCCTGTTTGGCATTGAGGACCTACATCCATTGTTGAGAAAGGAGAAGCAGCATGTCCAGAGTAGAGTGACCTGGTCTGAAACCAAATTGATGATCAGAGATCAAGCCATTGGAGAAGAGGAAAGATTTCATATCCGAAGCAATGATGGAATTCCATGACTTTGCTGATAATTGGGAGAAGGCTGATTGGTCTGTAGTTGCAAGGATCTGTTTTTGCACCTTTTTGTCATTTATTATTATTGTCATTTATTTGACATATTGGCATTTATTAGCCATTAATTAGACGTATTGGCATTTATTAGCCATTATTTAGACGTATTGGCATTTATTAGCCATTAATTAGACGTATTGGCATTTATTAGCCATTAATTAGACGTATTGGCATTTATTAGCCATTAATTAGATGTATTGGCATTTATTAGCCATTAATTAGACGTATTGGCATTTATTAGCCATTAATTAGATGTATTGGCATTTATAAGCCATTAATTAGACGTATTGGCATTTATTAGCCATTAATTAGACGTATTGGCATTTATCAGCCATTAATTAGACGTATTGGCATTTATTTGCCATTAATTGGATGTATTGGCATTTATTTGCCATTAATTGGACGTATTGGCATTTATTAGCCATTAATTAGACGTATTGGCATTTATTAGCCATTAATTAGACGTATTGGCATTTATTAGCCATTAATTAGATGTATTGGCATTTATTAGCCATTAATTAGACATATTGTCATTTATTAGCCATTAATTAGACGTATTGGCATTTATTAGCCATTAATTAGACGTATTGGCATTTATTAGCCATTAATTAGACATATTGTCATTTATTAGCCATTAATTAGACGTATTGGCCGATGTATATTCCAAGTTTCAGCTAGTTTCGATGTATAAGTGCCAAAACATATTTGAGATATGAGCGCCAACACATTTTTGGCGGACGGACAGACACCAACGTGAATTTGAGGGTTTTCTAAATGAAATTCAAGAATGCGGGAACAGACGTTGCTGAAATTTGGAACATATTACCTCGAGGTACAAAGCATTTACTTCTGGAATTTGCAGCCAATTTCGTCAAGTCGAAGCTGAGAAACGTATTTTCAGTCCCCATGTAAAAGCTGCATAAAGAGAAACGATCCCTTATGTAAATGGAGGGGTGCTTTGCTCTTCCCTTTGATTGTGGTCTCTCCCCTTTGTGCGTTCTTAAATCTGAGTTTATTGCCTCTTTTCAGGTCATTGCTCCTTGGAAGATTCCAGAATTTTACAACCGATTCAAAGGGCGCCGCGACCTGTTTGAATATGCCAAGGTTGGTGCATTCGATATACTGTTAGTCCTGAATTTGGTCTCCAGAGGGCGACAGAGCCATTGCCGGAGCACTGGTACCCACCCGGTAATGCGGTCACACCATTGGCACAACACAGTCACGTGATTTCCGATGTTATCTGATGACAAACTGATTCTCTCCCAGGAAGTTGTTAAAGTAATCTGCTTCTTTGCATTACTTCTCTAACTTTTGGTGGTGGCATCACTTGGGTTGCATTTTAAATATATCCGATGAGTACACAACCAGCATGATCATGAATGTGATTTGTTTTTAACGATATTATTCCTGTGCTTTTCGTCATCGATTCATTACTTTTGACACCGAAGGTGGATGGACCTTATGTTTTCACCCTTCTGTTTGTGCGAACAGGATATCTCAAAAAGATATGGACGGATTCGGATGAAATTTGGTGGACTGGTTGGGTGTCTGACAAGGACGATTCGATTCGATTTTGGTGAAGATCTGAATATGGATTCGGATAAGAGAGTTATTTAATTACCTCCGCCACCAAAGGTGGATGGAGGTTATGTTTTCACCCCTGTCTGTCTGTTTGTCCGTTTGTGAACAAGATATCTCAAAAAGTTGTGGATGGATTCGGACGACATTTGGCAGAGATGTAGCGGATGTGACAAGGATGAAATTATTAGATTTTGGCGGATGATCCGGATCCGACTACTAGAATTTTTAAAGTGATTCTTCACCATTGGGAGATAGGGCCAACAATGATACATAGCAGGATATCTCAAAAAGTTATGGACCGATTTGGACGAAACTTGGTGGACCGGTTGGGTGTCTCACAAGGACGATTCGTTTCGATTTTGGTGAAGATCGGAACATGGATTCGGATAAGAGAATTATTTAATTACCTCCGCAACCAAAGGTGGATTGAGGTTACAAGTGAGGAACCCGTGCTTCGCACCGGTGGGAGGCCAGGAGCAAACAGACAATGCAGATACGGCGAATGCTAAACCATGAAACCAATAGATTCCACATTCCTGTAGCACCTTCAGTCGCACGTCAGACATGGACAGCAAGTTCGTGAAGGACTTCCATGAAAAACGTACCTGTTCGCAAACAAACGGGTACGTTTGTTCTCTACCCGGTCAATGGCGAATCTGCATAAGGCGATCCGCAAATTTATCGTTTCAAATGTAGAAACCATCGCGGTATTCACCAAATGTCCGTCCGTCTGTCCGTTCGAAGGTACCGCAAAAACGGCTGAACCGATCGCAACGATATTTTGGGTGGGTATTCCTGGGATCCCCTGGAGTAAAATAGGAAATATTGTTTTTCCAAGTTTTCCAATTTTCCGGTTTTTCCAAACACGATGGAATAATATTTACCGATATGAACAGAGATGTGGCTTTCATTGAAATTCCACAAATACTGTTTAGATTTTGATGACAATTACGAACCTGCAGAGAATCGGAAGTGGACAGATGACGGCAATGCACGGGTTTGATAATATCCCAATACAACCGTCATTCAATCGTAAAGTTTAATCATTAAACGTTAATCGTGTTAATCATTTTTTAAAGTATCAATTGATGATTGGAATTGAGTGAATAAAAGTACGATTTTGAATTCGTAATTGTATTCACCCAACCCTACGGAACTTCACATCAGGATTTAAATATTTGTTTATGTCACGAATGTTGTTAAAAGTTTATTTTTTATATGATTGTTATTTAATTTGTGATTGGAGTTATGCTGTTTGGAATGAAAAAAGAGATATCGAGTTCAAGTGGGTTTCTCTCATCTCCCCTTCCTGTTCAGGCTGGAGTTCCCCAAGGCAGTGGTCTGGGCCCTGTGCTTTTTCTGGTCTTCATCAATGATCTCTCTGACTCTTGAAAATCCTCTCTATCTCTTTGCTGATGGCTCCATTCTCTGCCGCTCCATTCCTCATCCCTCAGATCGGCAGTCTGCAGCCTCCTCACTCTCTGCAGACCTGCACAAAATCACAGACTGGTAAAAAAAGTGGAACATGTCTTTCAATCCTGACAAATCTCACACTCTTACTATGTCTCTCCGAAAAGATCGACTGGAAAACCCTCCCATCTACTTTCTCAACAATCCTCTCCAAGAAGTTCTGTCGCTCAAGCTTTTGGGTCTCACTATCTGCCATGATCTTTCCTGGGAAAACCACATTTCAAATCTGGCCTCCAAAGCCAGTCGCCGACTGGGAATCCTCCGTCGTGCGAAGTCCTTCCTTGGCACACCTGAGCTCCTCACCACATACAAGGCTTTCATCCGCAGCTCAATGGAATGCTGTTCTCCCCTCTGGGCCGGTGCTCCTGCCTCACACCTAGCTCGGCTTGACGCTGTTGAAACCAATGTTTTCAGAATCATTGGAATCTCCTGCGATGAAGTTAACTCCGAGGGCCTTTCACTCATTCACCGCAGGCAGGTTGGTGGTCTTTCTGTCTTCTACCGACTCCTCTCCGGCCTTGCTCCCCCAGGTCTCTCTGGGCTCTGTCCCGCAAATATTCCTACAGGTCGCACAAGATCTGCCAGCAACCCTCTGATGGTTAAACTGCCAAAATTAAGACTCTCTGCTCACCTTCACTCCTTCATTCCTCTTTTCTCCCACCTCTGGACAAACTCTCTCACTCTCTTCAATCCCACTCCTCCCTCCAGGTCTTTAAAACAGCTGTTCACCACCATCTCTTATCTTCCTCCATCCATAACCTTGATCTTTTCTACCCCCACTAATTTCACCCCAGATTCACTTTTTTGAAATTCCAACTTCTTTCCTGGAAGTCCTTGCAGTGTCCATGTGTTTTATACTTCTCCCACCCCTCCCCCTTCCCATGCGTCCTCCCCCCAAGCCCACTCCCTCCCACAGATCTCTGGATGTCCCTGCTCTCAAATGTTGTGTTTGTGTGCTTCCCCTTCTCTCCCCATCTTGTATACCGCTACCCTTATTTTATGTTTTGTGTGTGTTTGATTTTTGTGTGATAAATGTTAGCTCTTTCATGAGCCTCGATCTTGTATACAAAAAAAAGGAAAAAAAAAAGTTAATGACGAAATGATGTGACGGTTTCTACTTTCTAAACATGATTTCGCGGATCGCCATATGCAGATTCGCCATTGACTGGGTATGGAACAAATGTTCCCGTGACACGTCGGGGTCACCAGTGAAGTGTGGTGCTGCGCACACAACTTGCTTGCCGAAGAGGTAGGCCACAACGCGTTTGATAAAACCAAGAGTCTTTATTATGAAAGCTCGAACTGCAGCACTGCGCGGGCCCGAGCTTCGAGCCCGCATATATGTGCCGAGGCCCCGCCACGTTCCCGGGCGTGGCCGATCGGTCGATAGGCGGGGCCTGCATTCCAGTTCCCCGCCTGGACGTTCGCGCCACCTGCTGGTGCGCTGAATTCGTGTACCTTGCTTGTGTCCGCCACACCCGTTTATTTGAGAACGGGTACGTTTTTCATGGAAGTCCTTCACGAACTTTCTGTCCATGTCTGACGTGCGACTGAAGGTGCTGCAGGAATGTGGAATTTATTGGTTTCATGCTTTAGCATTCGCCGTTTCTGCATTGTCTGTTTGCTTCTGGCCTCCCACCCGTGCGTAGCACGGGTATCTCACTAGTTATAGTAAGATGGTTTCACCAATGTCGTTTGTGAACAAGGTATTTCAAAAAGTTGTGGACGGATTCGGACGAAATTTGACTGAGATGTAGCGTATGTGACAAGGATGAAATTATTAGATTTTGGTGAAGATCCGGATTCGGATCCGGCTACTAGAATTTTTTAAGTGATTCTTCACCATTGGGAGATCGGGCCAAAAACGATACATAGCAGGATATCTCAAAAAGTTATGGATGGATTTGGACGAAACTTGGTGGACCTGTTTGGTGCACGACAGGGAAGAATTGGTTCAATTTTGGCAAAGATCTGATTATGAATTCGGATACGATAATTATTTAATTTATTAAGTGATTCTTCTCCATTGGAGACAGGGCCAAAAACGATACACAGCAGGATGTCTCAAAAAGTTACGGACGGATTTGGACGAAACTTTTTGGACAGGTTGCGTGTGTGACAAGGACGAATAGATTCGATTTTGGCGAAAATCCGAATCCAGATCCCTATCAGAGAATATTTTAAAGTGATTCTTCTCCATTGAGTGATAGAGTCAAAACGATTACAGCAAGAAATTTCAAAAGGTTGTGCATGACTTATTATAAAACTTGGATGAGTTGGATGAGTGATGGATGGTGGATCACGTGGATGAGTTGGGTACGTGACAAGAACAAGCCGATTCGATTTTAGTTAATGTCTGATCCAGATCCAGCCGATCAGTGGATACAACACATAAACCGCGTTCAGCCTGGTGGAGGTATGCGCTCTACCTGTTGTAATCTATATTATAATAGGCGAAGGTGATTCTGTCTGTCTGTCTGTCTGTCTGTCCGGGGTGTGGCTTACTCCGTTTGCAGAGTAGCTCCACCCATAGCTCCACCCATTCTTTGAGAGGCTTCATGTATACAAATATCCACCATTTTAATAACTCGAATAGCTTTGAGGTCTGTTTAGTTAGGCCCGTGCTGTCTTTCTCTCTCACACAGGTTTATTTCAACTCAAATTCGATATATCATTTCATTTTTAACAGTCGCTAACATCGTTTTAGACTCGGTTGAAAAAAAACGGGAAGAAAATCCGATGAAAGTTTCCGTTTATAGAACGAAATGAATTCTCAAAGGCCTGTAAAATAAAGCCCATTCATTGAGTCACCCTCACGATTTTATATCTAATTCACCATCTGATTTAATTTTTATCGATGGTCTTCGACTCGGTGTCAGAAATAATTGAGAACATTCACGCACACACGGGAAATTGCAGAGATATATTTTTAAAAATCGCGCCATGATGATACACGAAAATACACCGCCTAAAATAACAGTCGGAGAAAATGTCGACTTGTATTAAAAATTCGCTTTTTCCTTTCCGTTAAGATATATTACTTTTCCGTTTGATGATAGTCGTCACAAAAACGTCAACTATGATGCCAACTATGATGCCGACATATATTTCTTCGTTCTTATTTCATTCAACATTATTATCCGGAAGTAAAGGTTCACGTGTTCATTCACGTGTGAAAAAACAAACTCCATTTCACGTGTGCATGGACGTGTCATTCACATTTGTAAAATATATAAATTAACAGACGGGAAATTGCTGAGAGATATTTCTTCGTTTTTATTTTAGGCCAAGTAAAAACAAAAAAAGGTTTCTCGTCCCCGCCCGCTTCCTTTTTGGTCGCCGCCTACTTTTATTTACTATTTAATACTATTTTTTTTAAATATATACTTGTTTAAAAAAAATCGTTTTGTGAAGAAACTCGGTCTAAAACTTGCCGTTTCCGGGCGTTTGCTGATCGTATCTTGTGCATTGATGATCTGAACTATTATGGATCGCGCCCTCTAACGGAACTTCCTGGTTAATACATGCTTGGCTTAACGCAGACACTTTGTGCTAAAGACGGTCAATTCTCGCAGCGGTTGTGCACTGGGCAAGTGCAATTTACGTGTAAAAATCTTGCATTTCATACTTTTAATGGTGCAAATTTGAGTAGGGAATATGACGATATTCGTGTGTGTATGGATCAGCCTTCCAATGAAACTACAGTAGTTGTTTTTTAGGATTTCATCAATCTTTTGGTCTGTTCTCTGAGTAGTCCCCAATATGAACAATTCTTGTACTATTAGTGTATTATTGTGTATTTATATTAAACAAGGACACATACCAAATTTAAACATTGTCATTGTTTCTTTTTTGTTTTATTCAAATATAGTTTGTCCGGTGTAACACATGACATGTTCCATTGATCGATTCTATTCATATGCCATTTCAGTTAAAACATATATTTATTTGCTAATTTGGAAATTAAATTGCAGGCCTTTCGGTAACAATCAACACTGGCATGTTTCACATTACATTGGACAAACTATAGAGTCTTTAAGTCAGCCACAGTGGTCATTCAATTAATGGCAGCCATCTTGGAAAAAAATCGCAAAAAAAATGAAAATAGTAAATAGTAAGGGCCTCCCTCCTCCTTTTTTCAAAAAGGTCCGGACGAGAAACTTTTTTTTTTTTTTACTTGGCCTTATTAGTTACGAGCAGAAGTACCCGGCGTTGCCGGGCAGGGGAAGGAGGAGGGACGAGGGAGGGGCACATAGCTACACCTTAAACATGGATATACATGTGGGATGTGGGATATGTACATGTGCCGTGGGACATGTGTAGGTGTACGTGTGTGTGTGTGTTTGTGTGTGTGTGTGTGTATGTGTGTGTGTGTCTGCTTAACAGAAACTTTCCTCCTTCAAGATGTCTCTGATTCCTTAATATCTCTTCCTGGTTACTCCCTCCTCCGGTATGATAGACCTGAGCCTCGGCCTGGTGGTGGGGTGGCTATCTTTATCAAAAACTCTCTTCCTCACTCTCCTTGCACTGCCCTCTCTCCTCCTCACCCCAAGGAGTAGCTCTGGCTACGGCTTCCTCTCCGCTCCCACCTTTTGTTCATATGTGTTCTGTACCGTCCTCCAAACAGTGATGACTCCATTTACATTTCACTGTCTGACAACATGGACCAACTTCTATCCACTCATCCCAACTCTCTCTTCCTCATATGTGGCGACTTCAACTGTCATCATACCAGCTGGCTGGGTGTGGGTTCCTCTCTCACCAGTCATGGCACCTCAGCAAAGGACTTCTGCGACTCACTGGGATTGACACAAGCTGTCAATTTCCCGACCCGGATCTGAGCCAATGGTGTATCTGCTCTTCTAGACTTGTTCTTTTTTTTTTTTTTGTATACAAGATCGAGGTTCGTGAAAGAGTGAACATTAATCACACAGAAAGACAAATCGACACATAAAACATATAACATGGGGAGCGGTAGACAAGATGGGGCGAGAGGGGGAGGAACGCAAACACAACATCTGAGAGCAGGGACATCGAGAGATCTGTGGGAGGGAGAGGGCTTTGGCGGGGGGGGGGGGGGGGGGGGGGAGGCATGGGAAGGGGGGGGGGGGGGGGGGAGAGGTATAAAACATATGGACACTGCCGGGACTTCCAGGAAAGAAGATGGAATTTCAAACAAGGTGGATCTGGGGTGAATTAGTGGGGGTAGAAAAGATCAAGGTTTTGGATGGGGGAAGATAAGAGATGGTGGTGAACAGCTGTTTTAAAGACCTGGAGGGAGGAGTGGGATTGAAGGAGTGTGGGAGTTTGTTCCAGAGGCGGGAGAAAAGAGGAATGAAGGAGTGAAGGTGAGCAGAGAGCCGGGATTTCGGCAGTTTAACCATCAGAGGGTTGCTGGCAGATCTTGTGCGACCTGTAGGAATATTTGGGGGACAAAGCACAGAGAGAGCTGGGGGAGCAAGGCCGGAGAGGAGTCGGTAGAAGACAGAAAGAACACCTACCTGTCTGCGGTGAGTGAGTGAAAGGCCCTCGGAGATAGCTTCATCACAGGAGATTCCAATGATTCTGAAAGCTTTGGTTTCAACAGCGTGAAGCCGAGCTAGGTGTGAGGCAGGAGCACCGGCCCTTAGGGGAGAACAGTATTCCATTGAGCTGCGGATGAAAGCCTTGTATGTGGTGAGGAGCTCAGGTGTGCCGAGGAAGGACTTCGCACGACGGAGGATGCCCAGTCGGCGACTGGCTTTGAAGGCCAGCTTGGAAATGTGGTTTTCCCAATAAAGATCATGGCAGATAGTGAGACCCAAAAGCTTGAGCGACAGAACTTCTTGGAGAGGATTGTTGAGAAAGTAGATGGGAGGGTTGTCCAGTCGATCTTTTCGGAGAGACATAGTAAGAGTGTGAGATTTTTCAGGATTGAAAGACATGTTCCACTTGTTTGACCAGACTGTGATTTTGTCCAGGTCTTCAGACAGTGAGCAGGCTGCAGACTGCCTATATGAGGGAAGAGGAATGGAGCGGCAGAGAGTGGAGTCATCAGCAAAGAGATAGAGAGGATTTTCCAGAGTCGGAGAGATCATTGATAAAGACCAGAAAAAGCACAGGGCCCAGAACACTGCCTTGGGGAACTCCAGCCCTGAACAGGAAGGGGAGATGAGAGAAAACCATTCAGGGCCATACGTTGTCTACTACCAGAGAGGAAGTCCGCAAGCCATGCATGGAGATTTCCATGGATACCATAGGAGGAGAGTATGGTGAGCAGAGCTGGGTGCCAAACCGTATCGAAGGCACGCGATATGTCAAGGGAGACGGCTAATGGTTGAGAATGGTTATGACAAACTTCCCTGCTAATGTCTGCTGCTCTTCTTCTGCCCCAATCGGTTCTTCTGATCATGTGCTTGTTAAAGTGGACATCTCTCTGGCCATTCTCAGAGAGTCTCCTCAGCGTCGCTGAGTCTGGCATTTCACTCAGGCCGACTGGCACGGTCTTCAAGCAGCCATCAATCATCTGGACTGGTCTCCCATCTCGACTGCCTCTGACATCAATTCTTCCTGGGAATTCTTCCAAAGCAAACTGCTCTCTCTCATGCACAGATTTATCCCATCTTGTCTTCAGTTGTCTTACCCTTCCTCCCGTCCATGGTACACTGAATCTTGTGGTGAGGCAGTTGCCCTGAAACAACTTGCCTTTGCCTCTTGGAAGGCTAATCCAACTGAAGGCAATCTCAGTTCCTTCCACCAAGCTCGGAACAAGTGTGTGTCTACCCTCAGGAGTGCCAGGAAGCACTATCTCTCCACACTCAAGAATGAACTCTCAAACCTGTCTCCTTCCTCCAAATCCTGGTGGCGTCTGGTCAAATCCGTTTCTGGTGTTTGTTCCCCCTCCATCCCCTCCCTTACCTCAAATGGCTACACAGTTGTCACCGCACGTGACAAAGCCGAATGCCTCAACTCTGTGTTTGCCTCAAAATCTTGTGTCCCAAACCCATCTCTCTCTGTTCCCACCTTACCCAGTCGAACCCAACTGCTCCTGGACTCTGTGTCCTTCTCTCCTGACAAGGTGGAGGAGTTTTTGTCAAACCTCGACTCTGATTCTGCAACTGGACCAGACGGCATCAGCCCACGGGTGAGAAAATCCTGCTCTGCCGCTCTATCTCACCCTTTCTCTGTTCTTTTCACACTCTCTTTTGCTCTAGGTCATCTGCCAGCATCCTGGAAATCAGCAAACATTACCGATTTACACAAAAAGGTGCAAAAACAGATCCTTGCAACTATAGACAAATCAGTCTGCTCCCAATTATCAGCAAAGTCATGGAATCCATCATTGCTTCGGATATCAAATCCTTCCACTTCTCCAATGGCTTGATCTCCAATCATCAATTTGGATTCAGACTAGGTCATTCTACTCTGGACATGCTGCTTCTGCTGTCTCAACAATGGATGGAGGTCCTCACTGCCAAAAAGGAAATCAGAGCCGTCTCCCTTGACATATCACGTGCCTTCGATACGGTCTGGCACCCAGCTCTGCTCACCAAACTCTCCTCCTATGGTATCCATGGAAATCTCCATGCATGGCTTGCGGACTTCCTCTCTGGTCGTAGACAACGTGTGGCCCTGAATGGATTTCTCTCATCTCCCCTTCCTGTTCAGGCTGGAGTTCCCCAAGGCAGTGTTCTGTGCCCTGTGCTTTTTCTGTTCTTTATCAATGATCTCTCAGACTCTCTGGAAAATCCTCTCTATCTCCTTGCTGATGACTCCACTCTCTGCCGCTCCATTCCTCTTCCCTCAGATCGGCAGTCTGCAGCCTACGCACTCTCTGAAGACCTGGACAAAATCACAGACTGGTCAAACAAGTGGACCATGTCTTTCAATCCTGACAAATCTCACACTCTTACGATGTCTCTCTGAAAAGACCGACTGGACAACCCTCCCATCTACTTTCTCAACAATCCTCTCCAAGAAGTTCTGTCGCTCAAGCTTTTGGATCTCACTATCTGCCATGATCTTTCTTGGGAAAACCACATTTCCAAGCTGGCCTCCAAAGCCAGTCGCCGACTGGGCATCCTCCGTCGTGCGAAGTCCTTCCTCGGCACACCTGAGCTCCTCACCACATACAAGGCTTTCATCCGCAGCTCAATGGAATACTGTTCTCCCCTATGGGCCGGTGCTCCTGCCTCACACCTAGCTCGGCTTCACGCTGTTGAAACCAAAGCTTTCAGAATCATTGGAATCTCCTGTGATGAAGCTATCTCCGAGGGCCTTTCACTCACTCACCGCAGACAGGTAATTGGTCTTTCTGTCTTCTACCGACTCCTCTCCGGTCTTGCTCCCCCAGCTCTCTGTGTGCTTTGTCCCCCAAATATTCCTACAGGTCGCACAAGATCTGCCAGCAACCCTCTGATGGTTAAACTGCCGAAATCTCGGCTCTCTGCTCACCTTCACTCTTTCATTCCTCTTTTCTCCCGCCCCTGGAACAAACTCCCACACTCCCTTCAATCCCACTCCTCCCTCCAGGTCTTTAAAACAGCTGTTCACCACCATCTCTTATCTTTCCCCATCCAAATCCTTGATCTTTTCTACCCCCACTAATTCACCCCAGATCCACCTTGTTTGAAATTCCAACTTCTTTCCTGGAAGTCCTGGCAGTGTCCATATGTTTTATACCTCTCCCACCCCCCCTTCCCTTGCCTCCCCCCCCAAAGCCCTCTCCCTCCCACAGATCTCTCGTTGTCCCTGCTCTCAGATGTTGTGTTTGCGTTCCTCCCCCTCTCGCCCCATCTTGTCTACCACTCTCCATGTTATATGTTTTATGTGTCGGTTTGTCTTTCTGTGTGATTAATGTTAGCTCTTTCACGAGCCTCGATGTTGTATACAAAAAAAAAAAATACAAAAAAAAATAATGTGTGTGTGTGTGTGTGTGTGTGTGTGTGTGTGTGTGTGCATATGTGCATATATATATATATATATATGTGAGTGTGTGTGTGTGTGTGTATATATATATATATATATATATATGTGTGTGTGTGTGTATATGTGTATGCATGTGTGTCGGTGTACATGTGTGTGTACATGTGTGTGTACGTGTGTGTGTGTGTGTGTGTGTGTGTGTGTATATATGTGTGTGTGTGTGTGTGTGTGTGTATATATATATATATGTGTGTGTGTGTGTGTGTGTATATATATGTGCGTGTGTATATATATATATATATATATATATATGTGTGTGTGTGTGTGTGTGTGTGTGTGTGTGTATATATTGTTACGGAATCGGGCGCCGGCACTCCCCTTAGCAAGGGGGGGTTAATACCCTTGTCTTGTTAAGCTGGCCGTCTCCGTTCCTGGGGGTATGACGTCACGCCCGGTCAGCGCTGAATAGGGTATTAGGCCAATCCTTCCTATGACCTAAGTGCCAGCGCCTTCCGTTACGCAAGGAAATACTCCCGCCCGAGCCGCAGCGTAATGGATAGATTGCGCCGAGCGAAGCGAACTGCGGCGCGGGCCGTTAACAATGACTAACCCGATTATAAGCGGTTCTGCCAAAATCGCGCCATAGGTACTCAATTGGGAAAAGACAAAGACGATTGGACGAGAATGAAAACCAAGAATAAGGAGGAACAGGTATTTATTAACTAACTGTACAAAACCAAAGAAACCAAAAGAGAAACGAAAGCAATATACAGAAGAAGAAGACGACACAGCACAAATCCTTATACAAGCTTAATTATGGAACGCCAGACAACACAGACAGCACAAACTCATGTACACGAATGGAGAATTGCAGGCAGGAATGAATGGCTGGAAGGAGAAGGTTCAGTTGGGACAACAGGGCTGGAAGGTTTGGCAGGTTACAGCAGGCAGGTCCGCTCCGGGCTGGAAGCGAGGAGCCGGCAGCTCCACGTATTCGGCTTTACACCGGCAGGGCTTCCTGCAGCAGCTCCGCGCAGCTCGTCTCTCCTGCCTTCTCACCGTCTGCTTCCTCATGCGTCTCTGCCTCCTCATGCGTTCTCTTGCACCTCCTCCCACGTCTCTCTCGTACCTCTCCTGGGGGCCTCGCGCCAAGGGTTTTATAACCACGCCCGTGGAACTTTCTCGAACTTGCCAGATCTTTCCTGCCACGCCCTCTCAAGCCATGCCCACCGAGCTCTCGTTGGTTGGTAAGGCTGGCTGACTCCACCTTTGATGACGAGGGCTCCCTGGCTCCACCTTTTATGATGAGGTGGGGCCACGCCCTTCTTCTCCGATCCTGGCCTCGTGGGCAATGGAGTTTTTGGCGTGATGTGATGCCAATGAAACAGCCCAACTGTCACTGGCACTTGGCAGAGGCGATTGGGGGAAACTTGGAATGGGAACTATCTTATTTGTTTGATGCAACGCAGATTCAACTATTGGGAACAGGTCCTTAACTGAAACACAGAATAATGACATAACTATAGAGAGGTCCTATGGTTCGCTATGTGTTGTACATGGACTAACTAAGGTGCAATTATTTCAATTAACAGCCAATTAAGGGGAAATGTACACAGGGGTTATTTATAAGGGAATTTACTACTAAATTTACATGTGAAGGTTCTAAAAACTGCAACAATATATATATATATATATATTGTTGCGGATATGGGATTTGCATCCATCCATATCCGTTTGTAAATATTCCCCTATTTCCTCAATACTTCCCAACTATCCCCAATCCCCCATTCCCTAGTCCCATTTTCTGTAAACAACACTCTGTAGACCCGACCTCCCCCTATTTCCCCCATTAAATGTCGCATCCAGGTCCACCGCATCTCACGTAGACAACTATAGGACATCTTGCTAGTTATTCTTAGTCTATGTCAGTTAAGGATTCGTTTCCATTAATTCTGACTCTTCGTTGCACCAGAATGTGATTGTATGGCACCGTTAGGAAGTTTAGGACCTCCCAATACCTCCCCGCAGCTCTTCCTCACGGTTCAGCAACAACAACAACAACAACAACAACGGCGGCGGTGCGGGGAGTGCGCGTCCTCACTCCGGCTTGGTTGGTAGGGGGTGTTGGGAGGGCACCAGGCCTTTCCAACGAGCCGCCATCGAACATGTGCTCGACGGGGTTACCAAGTAGGGGCTCGCTGTCAGCTCCTCGTCAAGGGCGGAGCCCGGTAACCCCCGCACCCAATAGAAGCGGCGGACCGGTCCCATCTGGGGCGGAGCCAACCAGCCGAGGGCGTGTGACTCCCCGCTGAGCATGCGCAGAAAAGAGGGAGGTGACGTCAGATGCGCGCTGAGCTTGGAGAAAGGAAGACGCCACCTCCGAGCGCTGTGAGGCCTCCCTGCATCTTTTGGACCGTGCTTGATCCTGTCCCCGAGCCAAGGTGCACCTTGTGCTATCAACCGACCTGTCCTTCCCTGCCATCAATCCCTGTGTAAGTCAGCCTTGTTCCGTTTGTCTGTGGTCTGTCTGGGATAGATAAGATTGTATCTAAGTGCCTATCTCTTCTGTGTCTTTTACCTCACTCTACCTTGTAATCTACCCCTTCTCTCCACCACTAATTATATCCTCCTCCGGAGGTCTTGAGAACTGTACCCCTTGCGTCGTTTCATTTATCCCAGTCATTGTGTCCTTTCCATCATTGATTTAGCGTAGCGCGATTTGGCCAACGTTCGAGTGGAATCGGGTGATTTGGGGAAGAATCGGGGGAACTGTTAGGTCGCGGTGGACCATCCGCTCGGCCCATCATAACATCTAAACCGCGATCCGTAACAATATATATATATATATATATATATATATATATACATACATATATAACTGTAAGAAATAGTAGAAACTCCAAAGTACGAGCAGGGCGTCTCATTTGTATTGAATATATAATCGTTAGATTAAATAAGACGCGGACGTAGCTTCAGGACGTCGATCTTTAATTGTCGACAAGCTTTCGACCAACAAAGGTCTTCTTCTGAGTCAGTCGAACTTGGGGCTGACTCAGAAGAAGACCTTTGTTGGTCGAAAGCTTGTCGACAATTAAAGATCGACGTCCTGAAGCTACGTCCGCGTCTTATTTAATCTAACGATTACATACATACATATATATATATATATATATATATATATATATATATATATATATATTGTTACAGATCGCGGTTAGATGTTATAGACCGAGCGGTGGTGTAAGACCGCGACCTAACAAAACTCACCCGATTCACCCAGAACTTTGGCCGTATCGCACCGTAGCTGCTCAATGAGGGAAAAGACAAAAACGACGCAATGCAAGAGGAAAAGGAATTAAAACGAGAAGACGTACAGACGAGTAATGGGGTTTATTATTTACACACACAAGCAAAAAGGAGCAATCAAGTTTATTTACAATACATAAGACGCAGGTGACACAGTGCAAATACTAGCTTATCTACAGGCTTAACTTATCCCATGACAGAACAAACAAAAGACACTGACTCACGCGGGGAATTGCAGGAATCGCAGGATGTGGATGGCTGGAGGGAGAGGGAAGTCCAAGGGGGGTCATGCAGCACGATCGGCGCGTTTAGCAGCCGCCGTTCCTTTTCGGCCCTGCTCCAAACCGCCGCCCAGGCCCCAAGCGGCTGCCGGGTGTCGCTGCTGCTCCCGCCTCCACTTGCCTTGCCAGGCCTTGTCCCACTCGTCTGGTCCAAACCCTCCACTCTTTCTTGGTCCCTCACTCTGACCACCGACTCCTCACCGCAACCAACTCTGTGCAACCAACTCTGACCAACGGTGCAACCAACCCTGACCAACGGTGCAACCAACTCTGTGCAACCAACCAACTGTCCAACCACCTCTCCTTTTACTTCCGTGCGCGCCTTTTTATAGCGCCTCTGGCGGTTAAGCCGCCGGCGTTCAGGACACGCCCATCGGGGTGCTCACCTCGGCCCTGGTTGGTCGCGCGACCCTCGGGCTCCGCCCTGGATGACGACGGGCGGGCACGCCCCTCCTCCCCTCTGACGAGGTGGAGACACGCCTTTCTTCCCTGACTCGAGCCTCGTGGTCAATGGCGGTTATTGGAGGGGAGGTAATATTGGCAATCGAGGCTCGGCAATGACGAGAGGGGATGTAATATTGGATGGAGATTTTGGGGATGGGAAGGAAAGGGGATCTATTCTCTTTCACTGGTGCAATGGAGTATTTCAATTAATGGAAGACACAGCCTTACGCTAATACACATAATAAGGATATAACTGTCAAAAGAAAGGATATATCGTGTCCTGCATGTATGTTTTATGGACTAACTACGGAAACGCCCTTTGACCTTTATACAACCACAAACGGAGGGAGGAGGGGTGATATTTTACAACAACCTTTTACAACAACATTTTACCACAACAACAAAATAAAAAAACATTCTCATATCCACAACACTGCACCCTCCTCCCCTTAGGCACGTCCCGGGCCTATTACTTTTACCTTAGTGTGGCACGTAGGTGTAGTTCCCTCTACTTTTAACCTGACCCTGAGTGCGACAGTTTTAAAACATAAATAAATGTGTCCCGCTGCTCCATTGCACCCTGCCTAACAGACTTACGCCCACAGTTAACCGAATTGCGGAATGGTCTTCAAACTATACACTGACGGTGGGAAGCATTATTTACACTGACGCTATTTTTATTTACAAAACTAACCCAGGACCTGTAATTGTTCTTTCTGGGGGGGAGACAGTCTGCTCTGCATCAATGCACCATTAAAGCACCCAAAAACGCACCAAAGCACCCTCAAGCACCAATCGGTGCACAGTCATCACTGTTCATGAATAAAAATAACCAAACAACCCCTAACCCTGCAGGTGTCTCTTGCTCTTCGGCTCCCTCTGCTGGTTATTATTATTTGTCTTCCAGATGTTGTCATTCTCTTTTGCTTTGCTTACTGGCGGCCTATTTGCAATAAAGCTTGCCCAAACGTGTCCATTTTATTTATTTTATTTATGGCCCACAGGGCCGACTAGTGTGGTTCACCTGTGGGGCATCGGTGCCCTGTGGCCAAGGTCCGCCAGCAAGATTTCGGGCCCTCATGGCCGGTTCCAGCAGAGGGGCCATGCCCCAACCCATGGGGTCCATAAGTGGTGCTCGGCCACTGACATGTGGTCCATAATGTGGTGCATCGATGCAGACAGCGGGTTCTGGGAATTTCGGGCGCACAATGGCCGACCCACGCACGCTCCCCTCGGCGCCCAACGGCGCTCAGGTCCTCATGTGGGAGACAAAAGGGGGGACAAGACAGATGAGCGAGGGGTAAGGTCTCAAGGGTACACATCAAAAAGGCAATGCAAGGCGAAATGCGTACGGAGGGCGAAGTGAGAAAGCTCGTCCCTACCGTACGTCACCCCCCTGTTACCTAGCCCACCCTTGCCCTTACCCCATATGTACAAAACCTACACATTACCAATTCGTCACTACTGTCACGTCTTCCCCATATTTCCCCTATATCAAATTCGTCACCACAATCCCTCTACTTCAAAAATTTGCCATCATCAATTCATCATCAATCCTCATAAGGAGGCAGAGATGGAACATCAAAGCACAATGTCACACCCACGTCATGATGCGTCTCACATTCCAAACATTTGCACAATAAAAAATAATAAAACATGGCATGGTGTGGAGTTCCTGTCACCTCCGGTGAGTGGGTGCAGATGGTGCGAGGAGATCCTTCATCCTAACTATCCTCTAAATGACTTTAACACACTTTACACTACCCGGGGTCTTTCTCCGGCCAAACCATTGGCCCTCTTACACTATGGGTTCTAAAAACCAATTCCCATTGGCCAAACTGTGGTGCTTTTCAATTTGGGGTCTCACTCCCCCGATTCATCTCCCGGTGCCCTCGCACAATTTCTGGGCCGCGACGTGTAGCTCCCCCAACAGGTCTACCCACCTGCACACCTCCACCACTGTAGTTGCCACCCGAGCTTACCTAGCTCCTCACCCTAACCTATCTAACTGGGGGCAGCCCCTCTCCTGGCTCTGTCACCCCATGGTGCCCTCTGGCACTGGGCTACCCGGGTCCGTCCTCCGGATCCTCGGGCCCCATCCACAACAACTACTACCGGCTCCCAGAGCCCACCTGCGGCCTCACCTGGCCGACATCCTTACAGTGGTGGAGTGCCCAAACCAACTACACACACTAACAGGCTACACGCCCAGCCATTTCCACAACACTAATGCACCCATCCAAACATCATTCTTCCAACCGCACCACAGATGCCAATATCCAACCACAATTTACCTGTACCCTCTACCTAACTCTTACACTACCCGCCCCGGGTATCCGTGATGGGGGGTCCACTCTTCCCCCATTCACACCTTCGCACCATCCACTCCACTCCACAATTTCCGCCATACTCACTCCACGACCATCCATTCCAATACTCCATACCATTTATTCCATACACCTGTCCTCCATTCACCTGTCGTTGCACACCTGTGCAATCTCACCTGGTGCCACCTGCACCCTCCTCCTCTTTCTGGACCAGTTGGTCAACGCAACACACATCACCATCACTCACTCATACACTGCTCCACACCCCTGTTCAGTTGCACACCTGTGCAATCACGCCTGTTCCATTCTCACCTGTTCAATCCTCACACGCACGGCATCATCTCAGCTAACTACTCCCCTCTGAAACTTGCGCTTCCCAGTCGTCCCTTTAAACTATTGCGCTCCCACGTCATTATAATCCACACTAATCTACCTGCGTCCCCACTACAGGTATCAGTCACTAACTAAACTTAACGTTACCTAATGTCATCTTCTAGGGCCCTATCCATATAACCTAACCCACCCGGGCTAGTTTTCACTGCCATACACCCCATAAACTATAGCTCCTTTGCCCCCACGTCTGTGAGGGATGGTGGATTTGCCATCCCACCACATCGGGGGTCTCTCACTATCAATTTTGTACACCTAAATTCCAACCAATCAAAAATTTGCCAATCACTACTCATCATCTGCCAATCATTACTGCCAATCCTTTGCCAATCATCAAATTTTGTTTTTCTCTAATTTTGGGTCCAAAACACTATCACTATCACGATCACCATCATCACAGTCCGCTATATCCTAGCCTCGGTGCGTCATGACATCATTAAACTCGGCTTCGTAAAGCCGAGCAATGAATTCGGGTGGTTTGGTTGCCTGCAGGTTGAATCCGTCCGGCTTTCGGTTCAAGGGAGGTGGTTTGGTTGGACCGAGATTCCACGCACCATCTCGGCGCGGCACCTTGCGGTCCCGGGCCCGATGGCTCCATCTCCCCCGGTCGGAACCCCGTCCCCACGAGGGGGCACCGTTCCGCCTCCTCCCACTCGCCCTTGAACCGGACCGGTCGCCTCGCCCGACAAAGCCCGGACTCGACCGTGCGGGGCGGGGCCAAGCCCGAATCGGCAACGACGCTTCGAAGAGAAGCGACGCAGCATCGACCCGCGCCGGGCCTCGCACCCAACAAAGCACCCCCCCTCGCACCGAGTGCTCGCATCGGCTATCCGTCGCTCTAACCACTAAACCGGTTACCATCGATGCTTCACTTGCATGCTTACAAGCATACGCTACCTCTTTCACCCTCACAAAACCTGGCGTTCCAACGCCGTCCGTACATTCCACCAACGCTCTCTCTGTTACACACCACACCTCTTGCGCACACTTCGGTCCACACCTCTCCTCCGTTACGTCCTCCGTAACACTCACCATGGGCGTGCACTCCGCATTGCTCTCACTCCCTGTGTCACACCCCGTACACACCGACGTGCATTCTCGCTCGCACTCGGTTTCACTCCCACACTTTATAACACACCCACTCGCCGACGCACACTTTTTCCTCCCACGCGTGCCATTTCCACTCACTCGGGACCCTTCACCAACGCCCGGGTGCTTCCTCGATCCCAAGCGCGCGAAAATTCTTTTGTCGCTAAACATCCTCTTACAAAATCTCCCAGCACAATACACAGCACGTCTCACCTTCGGGGTTCTTCTTCCTCCCTGCACCAAAACCTGCAAACTTCCATTTGGATTAGCGAGTACAGCATCAGGATGTGCATTTAGACTTTGAGCAATTTCCATTCCTTCCTCCGATTGTTGCTCTTTTAACTTTAAGTCCCCGGTCTCTCCAATTTCAACTATACCCATAATTTCTTTGTTCACCTCGACGACCGTTGGCTTTAATAAAACACCCTCCTCTACCTCATCGGTCGCCGGCTTTTCCAAACCCCGGGTCGCGATTTCTACCCCCGTCATTGTACCCGTGCTTTTCTCCGCTTCGCTCAACCAGCGCTTTCCGACTCGCGTTACCTCCTCGTGCACCCCTGGGACCCTTTCGCCCAACTTGCGGTCTCTGTCCCTCTGCTCCCGTGCCTCTCTATCGGCCCTCATTCCGTTCGTTGTTGCTTCAATTTGGTTACTCAACCGCTCACTATGAGCATCCATTTTTTTCATCAATTGGTCCCCGTCTATTCTCAGCATCTCGGCGAATTGCGCCATGAAGGCTTGCATTTGGACCATCGTTGGTAGTACAAAGGGTGCGGCCGCAGCTGCCCCCTCAACCACGTGCGCGAGGCTGCCATTTTGTGCACCTGATACACCCTCAACCACACCTTCTTTACTCTCCTCCACCATTTTTTTTCCTAAGTCCTGGGTCGATTCTACCCCGTCTATCTCTCCCACCGGCATCCCGTCGCCTTGAACAGCCATGGCGCGATTTCAAAATTCGGGTTTTGCTTTAAAAAAAACCAATTTCGGCAGCTCGTAATTTTGACCAAAATTTTTTTTCTAGATGTTTTAAAAATTTGGTTCGGGCCCCGAATTCCACTCCCAGACACCAATTGTTACAGATCGCGGTTAGATGTTATAGACCGAGCGGTGGTGTAAGACCGCGACCTAACAAAACTCACCCGATTCACCCAGAACTTTGGCCGTATCGCACCGTAGCTGCTCAATGAGGGAAAAGACAAAAACGACGCAATGCAAGAGGAAAAGGAATTAAAACGAGAAGACGTACAGACGAGTAATGGGGTTTATTATTTACACACACAAGCAAAAAGGAGCAATCAAGTTTATTTACAATACATAAGACGCAGGTGACACAGTGCAAATACTAGCTTATCTACAGGCTTAACTTATCCCATGACAGAACAAACAAAAGACACTGACTCACGCGGGGAATTGCAGGAATCGCAGGATGTGGATGGCTGGAGGGAGAGGGAAGTCCAAGGGGGGTCATGCAGCACGATCGGCGCGTTTAGCAGCCGCCGTTCCTTTTCGGCCCTGCTCCAAACCGCCGCCCAGGCCCCAAGCGGCTGCCGGGTGTCGCTGCTGCTCCCGCCTCCACTTGCCTTGCCAGGCCTTGTCCCACTCGTCTGGTCCAAACCCTCCACTCTTTCTTGGTCCCTCACTCTGACCACCGACTCCTCACCGCAACCAACTCTGTGCAACCAACTCTGACCAACGGTGCAACCAACCCTGACCAACGGTGCAACCAACTCTGTGCAACCAACCAACTGTCCAACCACCTCTCCTTTTACTTCCGTGCGCGCCTTTTTATAGCGCCTCTGGCGGTTAAGCCGCCGGCGTTCAGGACACGCCCATCGGGGTGCTCACCTCGGCCCTGGTTGGTCGCGCGACCCTCGGGCTCCGCCCTGGATGACGACGGGCGGGCACGCCCCTCCTCCCCTCTGACGAGGTGGAGACACGCCTTTCTTCCCTGACTCGAGCCTCGTGGTCAATGGCGGTTATTGGAGGGGAGGTAATATTGGCAATCGAGGCTCGGCAATGACGAGAGGGGATGTAATATTGGATGGAGATTTTGGGGATGGGAAGGAAAGGGGATCTATTCTCTTTCACTGGTGCAATGGAGTATTTCAATTAATGGAAGACACAGCCTTACGCTAATACACATAATAAGGATATAACTGTCAAAAGAAAGGATATATCGTGTCCTGCATGTATGTTTTATGGACTAACTACGGAAACGCCCTTTGACCTTTATACAACCACAAACGGAGGGAGGAGGGGTGATATTTTACAACAACCTTTTACAACAACATTTTACCACAACAACAAAATAAAAAAACATTCTCATATCCACAACAATATATATATATATTTATATATGTGTGTGTGTGAGTATGTGTTTATATATGTGTGTGTGTGAGTATGTGTTTATATATGTGTGCGTGTGTATATGTGTGTATGTGTGCGCATGTGTGTGTATATATATGTGTGTGTGTGTGTGTGTGTGTTTGTGTATGTGTGTGTGTATATATATATATATATATATATATTGTCGCGATCCCGTCTGTGGAATGTATCCCAGCACGGAATACGGACGTAAAGGTCCGGGCTTCAAGTAATCCACGTAGTGAACCAAAAGAGACGCAATAAACACAATTGTGTTTTAATCGGCCTTCTAGGGGTAAAGCACGATTATTTATTGGCTCGATCACAAAAACCATGAAAGGTAACAAAAGGTAATAGGCTGCACAAGCCGGCAGGAACTGTCGGCCACAGACGCTCCAACTGGACGCAGGTAAGATCCTCGCGGCTCCAATCGACGAGCTCCGGGACTCGAAGGATACCAGGATGGAATACCACACAAGGCCGCCAGGAACGGTCGGCCAGGAGCTCCAACACGAAGCAGGCAATATAGGACTCACAGTTCCAATCTACGATCTCCGGGAATCACTCGTTCTCTTCCGGAATCACTCACTCGTACAATCCATAACTATAAACGACCAGCACAACTCGCTGTCGTGAGGCGTAACGAAAGTCCCCTCGCCTCGAGGCCTCGAACCTCCGAGCTGCGTCCGTATCATGAGATGGCGGCCGCGCTCTCTGACCCTCCACCAATCACGTCCCGACTCGCCTCCCAATCGCGTGAGGCTCCAAGGAGGTTACGTCAGTGGTGGGCGGGGCACTCATTTGGGTGAGAACAAAGGTGGTTTCACCGGGGGGTTTCTCACAGTCCTCCCCCCCTAAGTAAAAACCCCGTCGAATAGACGGCGTTTTTAAAACCAGTATTTGTAGTAGGTGCAAATCACATGGCAAGATGATGGCGGGAATTGCTAACAGGCAATTAACGCAATTAACAATTACTAACACTTGTTAACAACAATAACGAAACAACGCAACAATACAACGCAACGCAATGGCGCAACACAATAACGCAACAATAACGCACTTATTAACGCAACAGGCAATTAACAGGCGTTAACAGGGTAAACAATGAACCAGTTTTGTTTTTTTTTTCACACACAATATTAAACACCATACACCCCATTAACATCTACCCCACAAGAGTTACACTTCACCCAAAGCACAATAGAGAAACAAGGGAGCCAAACTCAAGGTGGGGAAACATTTACAGGAGGGAAACGGACCGAGACCTAGAGCGGCGGGTTCTCCTCCGGTGTCGAGAACGACAGTCATATGCGTAATGACCCTTTTCACCGCACTGGTAACATCGATCTTTCGGGTCGAACGGCCTGCGGACCAAAGGGCGTCTGAAACGAGGCCGCCGCGACATGCCATTCGACATCTCGACGCACACCCGCGATCCGCAAATTAACCTTCCATCAAGGGCTCTGACCGAATCTTCAGCATCTCGTGGATCTTCAAACTCAACAACTGCGAATCCAGGTGGGTTCCGAGCAACCCATACGTTGCGGAGTGGTCCGTAATGCCCGAAGACCCTCCCTAGCTCGGCTCTCGCTGCTCCATTGCCCAGGTTTCCCACATATACCTTAGCATTAGCGTTCCTGCTGAATCGCGACATGGCGGGAGCGGTCCCTGAGGAGCACGGCACCTGAGGTTGGCTTGACGGGAGGCTCGGGTGGACTTCAGCTGACGCAACGTCACCGTCGGAAACTGGAGTCGAGGCGCTAGGCTCCTCGGGCCAGAGGGAAGATATGTCTGACTCCGCCACTCTCTCCGCCTGTTTACTCTGGGCTCTAGGGACCCCCCCACAGGTCAGAGTCAATGACTCCTCCCTGGCTATGGCATCATTGCCAATCAGCAAGGAGACCCCGGGTATAGGGTAGTAGGGTACTACCACACAGGTCACTGGACCCTTAAAAATGTCACTCCGGACCTCGAGGAGGGCAAGGGGGTACCGGCCAAGAACCCGGTCAATGCCCCGAAGGAGGGTATACTCGCCGGTATAACGCATCTGAGAGGCCGGAACTACCCCCACCCGGAGAACACACCGTGTCGCCCCAGTATCCCGAAGGTATTTGGTCTCAAACTTCAGCATCGAATCGGGGCCACCCACTAAGGCTGTCCCTGAATACTCCTGATGCAGTGGATGAATGGAATTAGCCCCGGTGGCAGTGACCTCGGTCACCGATGCCACCGTCGTGTGCGAGGGCCCGGCGGATGAGTTCCACTGATCTCCCTCCGACTTAACAGGAGGGTTGCCTCGGTAGGCCGGACTGGCGGGATTAGAGAAACAGCGGTTTTCACCGTGCCCCACGCGTTTGCAGAAATCGCACCAGGGCCCTGCCCTGGTCTGCGGCTCGCGAGCGCCCCCAGTGGAGGTCATCGGAGAACCCTTCCCCTCGATCCAGCCGCCGGGCAGACGGGGGGCGGTCTTGATCGCAGACTCCTCCGTCTTACGAAGCGACTGCGTGACTTGCAGCATTTTGCACGCCAAAACATGTTTATCAATAAGGTTGACGCAGTCTGCCAAGGAAACAGTGTCTTTGTCGACAAGAAACAATGCTAAGTCAGGCGGAAGCTGTTGATCGATACGGTAACGCACCAGGAGTTCCGCAACCGCTTGAGGTAACTCAACCTTGCTCCCCTTGAACCATCTCTGCAGCTGTTCCAACAAGGCCCGCGAATGTTCCTCATAGGTTTGACTGGACTCACGAGTCCAGCTGAAAAAATTTCTCCTATAAATACATGCGGACACCGCATAGGCATTCAAAATCTCGGCCTTCAATGCCCTGTATTTGTTTGCGTCCTCGGTTGCCATCCTCGCATATACCTCCCTCGCCTTCTCAGATAGATGGCTCACAAGATGGCCGACCCACAAGCTCTCATCAATGCCACCGGCAGCCAACAACTTCTCCGCCATCTCCAGATACGCTTCTGGCTTCGTGTCTCCCGTCCAGTCCGGCAAACGAACATGAACAGTTTCCGGGACTCTTGCAGCAGACCCCTCTGCCCGCAGTCGTTCAGTCAACATTCGCAACTCATGCTCTCTGACGCGTTCAGCTTCTGCTGCCGCATGCTCTCTCTCTGCTGCCGCCGCACGCTCTCTCTCTGCTGCCGCATGCTCTCTCGCTGCTGCCGCACGCTCTCCCTCTGCTGCTGCCGCACGCTCTCTCTCTGCTGCCGCATGCTCTCTCTCTGCTGCCGCACGCTCTCCCTCTGCTGCTGCACGCTCTCTCTCTGCTGCTGCCGCACGCTCTCCCTCTGCTGCCGTCTCTGCTCTGTCATTCTCCCTGTTATACATGTCAAGTTGTTGAACCGGAGTCAGCCCGGTCCAGAAGGGCGAACGCATGCATTTGGTCATGATGGGATCGCTTCCTAACATCTCGGGTTGAGTGACCGGGTCAAGGCTGCTTGCGTCGCTCACCTCGCCACCCACGTAACTGTCAGCATGATCAGGTTGAACTCTCACTTCCCTGGTCGACATAGCTTGGCTACGAGTTATCATACGACCAGGCACAAAACACAACCTCAAACACAACGCTCAAACACAACGCTCTGTTGGGGAAATACGACACAACTACGCAATATCACCCGCACATCAAATTGCCAATGAGAAAAATACCACGTACAAATACTCACGTTTTTTTTTTTTCGGTTGTTTGGAGGGATCCGAGGCGATTCGCTTATTCTTTGTCGGTTGTTTGGAGGGATCCGAGGCTATTCACTTCTCTGCCCAAGACAGCGTCCTACGGCGAGAAAGTTCCTCCCAGACGGCGTCCGCTGGTGAGAAGGCGATGAACAGATGCCAGAAGATGTCGTCCACTGCAGAATTCCCGTCTCAATCGAATGGCTCTTACTTGAATGATCCTAGGACGAGCAACCCATTTGTCGCGATCCCGTCTGTGGAATGTATCCCAGCACGGAATACGGACGTAAAGGTCCGGGCTTCAAGTAATCCACGTAGTGAACCAAAAGAGACGCAATAAACACAATTGTGTTTTAATCGGCCTTCTAGGGGTAAAGCACGATTATTTATTGGCTCGATCACAAAAACCATGAAAGGTAACAAAAGGTAATAGGCTGCACAAGCCGGCAGGAACTGTCGGCCACAGACGCTCCAACTGGACGCAGGTAAGATCCTCGCGGCTCCAATCGACGAGCTCCGGGACTCGAAGGATACCAGGATGGAATACCACACAAGGCCGCCAGGAACGGTCGGCCAGGAGCTCCAACACGAAGCAGGCAATATAGGACTCACAGTTCCAATCTACGATCTCCGGGAATCACTCGTTCTCTTCCGGAATCACTCACTCGTACAATCCATAACTATAAACGACCAGCACAACTCGCTGTCGTGAGGCGTAACGAAAGTTCCCTCGCCTCGAGGCCTCGAACCTCCGAGCTGCGTCCGTATCATGAGATGGCGGCCGCGCTCTCTGACCCTCCACCAATCACGTCCCGACTCGCCTCCCAATCGCGTGAGGCTCCAAGGAGGTTACGTCAGTGGTGGGCGGGGCACTCATTTGGGTGAGAACAAAGGTGGTTTCACCGGGGGGTTTCTCACAATATATATATATATATATATATATTGTTACGGACCGCGGATAAGATGTTAATTTGCCGAGCGGATGGCGCCGCAGCCCGAACCGTTTTTACAATGACTAGACCCGATCCTGAAACGTTGGCCAAATCGTGCCACAGATATTCAATGAGGAAAAGACAAAGACGACACGGATGTGAAGAAGAAGAAGAAGACAAAAAGGGTTTGCAATACGAATATAATTTATTACTATGTACAGGACCAAAGAAACCAAGGAAGAAGGAAAGATAATAAAATAATTTACAGAAGAAATCAAGGAGACAGTGCAATGCTAGCTTACCTACAGTCTTAATTAACCCAGGACAAGACACACAAAACGGACTACGAGCAAACTCACACGAATGGGGATGATGACAGGAATGGCAGGAGGTGGGTGGCTGGAGGGGGAGGAAGGCACGGAGCTGGCTGGAGCTTGATCCCGCACGGGACGTCGGGCTGGACCTCGACGGCCGCCAATGCCACCGATACTGTGGTGTGCGCGGGGTAACGGGTCGGAGCTGCCTGGTGGAGCCAACGCTGCTGGTGGGGGGTCTGGCATGACGGGTTCTCTCTCCCTCTCTCACAAACTCGCAGGACTCTCTCTTCAGGCTTGTCTGTCATCTGATCTCCTCCCTCCTCCAAACTCGCAGGACTCTCATCAGGCTTGTCTGTGTTCTGATCTCCTCCCTCCTCGACTCTCCTGGGGGGCGTCTCCCGCGGGTTATATAAGCCCCACCCTTGACCCTTTTGCGAACCTCCCCCAAACGTTCTCTTTCCGCCCTCTAAAGCCAACCCCTCGTTCTGGGTTGGTCGGCAAGGGCTGGTTCACTCCTCCCCTCTATGACGAGGTGGAGACACGCCTTTCTTCCCCGACCTTACCTCGTGGCTAATGGTGGTTTTGGGGCGATTCGAGCTAGCCCCAGCCAAAGGGCAGCAATGGCGAATGAAGAAAACCGCCCAAATGCAGTTGGCAATTGCAGCAAACCTGGCAACCCTGGCACTTTGAAGATGCCATGTCGGAGGGATCTACCTTATTTAATGCAGTGCAATGGAGTGTCAAATTAATGGAAGACAAGGCCTTACCCTACTACACAGAATAAGGAAATAACTGTCAACAAGGATGAAATCTATGATTGGCTGGTGGATGTTTATGAAATAACTACGGAATGACCTTTGACCTTTATACACAGACTGGAGGCAGGAGGGTCCACAATAAAACAATAAAAAAACACAATCCTCATATCCACAACAATATATATATATATATATATATATATATATATATATATATATATATATATATATATATATATATATATATATATATATATATATATATATATATATATATATATATATATATTGTTGCGGAGATGAGGACTGTATTTTTTTATTGTGTGCTGTATTATTATTATTATTGTTATTCTGCGCCCCCTGCCTCCGGAGCTGTGTAAAGGTGAAAGGGCATCCCATAATTAGTCCACAAGCATACACGTCAGCCAAATAATAGAATATCCCTGTTTGATAGTTATCTCTTATTCTGTGTTTTAGGGTAAGGCTGTGTCTCCCATTAATTGAAGTACTCCATTGCACCAGTGAAAGAGAATAGATCCCCTTTCATTCCCATCCCCAAAATCCCCTCTCGTCATTGCCAAGCCTCGATTTCCAATTACATCCCCTCTCGTGATTGCCAACCCTCGATTGCCAATTACCTCCCCTCCAATAACCGCCATTGACCACGAGGCAGGGTCGGAGAAGAAAGGCGTGTCTCCACCTCGTCATAGAGGGGAGGAGGGGCGTGCCCGCCCGTCGTCATCAAGGGCGGAGCGAGAGGGTCGCGTGACCAACCAGGGCGGAGGTGAGCACCCCGATGGGCGTGTCCAAAAGGCCGGCGGCTTAATCGCCGGAGGCGCTATAAAAGGCGCGCACGCGAGTCAGTAGTGAGGTGGTCTTGGTCAGAGAGAGTCGTGAGGAGTCAGTCAGTGGAGTCGGTGGTCAGTTGGTTGCGTTGGTTGCGGTGAGGAGTCGGTGGTGGTGGTCAGTTGGTTGCGTTGGTTGCGGTGAGGAGTCGGTGGTAAAGAGTGAGCGGACCAAGAAAGAGTTGAGGGTTTGGACCAGACGAGTCGGACAAGGCCTGGCAAAGCACGCGACGTCCACAGCAGCCACAACAGCAGCTTGGGGGCCTGAACGGCGGTTTGGAGCAGGGCCGTGAAGGAACGGCGGCTGCTAAACGCGCCGGTTGTGCTGCAGGACCCCCTTGGACCTTCCTCTCCCTCCAGCCATCCACCTCCTGCCTTTCCACCCTTCTTGTGTACGTGAGTTTGTTTTGTTTGTTCTGTCCCTGGGTTAATTAAGTCTGTATAAGTTAGTATTTGCACTGTGTCACCTGCGTCTTATGTGTTGTAAATAAACTTGATTGCTCCTTTTTGCTTGTGTGTGTGTACAATAAATCCAATTACTCTTCTGTCCGTCTTCTCGGTTCTTTCCTTTTCCTCTTTGCATTTCGTCGTTTTAGTCTTTTCCCAGATTGGGCAGCTGCGGTGCGATACGGCCAAACTTCTGGGTGGAATCGGGTTCTAATCGGGGAGTAACTGTTCGGTCGCGGAGCCTTCGCTCGGCAAAGTAACATCCTAAACCGCGATCTGTAACAATATATATATATATATATATATATATATATATATATATATATATATATATATATATATATATATATATATATATATATATATGTATGTATGTGTGTGTGTGTCTGCATGTGTATGTATGTATGTATGTATGTGTGTGGGTGTACATGTGTGTGGGTGTACAATGTACATGTGTGTGTATGTATGTGTGTGTATGTATGTGTGTGTGTGTGTGTGTGTGTGTGTGTGTGTGTGTGGATGTATATATGTGTATATGTGTATACATGTGCATATATATATATACAGACGGCATTTAATATGGAATATTTTTTTTGTGGGGGTGAACTTACTTTTCAAGATGTCTTAGAACCAAAAGTTCATTGGAATTATGTTGAAATTATTCTAGATTTTGTTAATGTGACCTTTAAAAGAAACAAAAACCACATTTGACATTTCGAAACAAATAAATTGATCCTTGAAAGTGATGTAAACTGATATCGAACTCAATTCATGGACAGTACTGTGTTAAACTTCTGTACGTTTTCCAGAAGTATCTCTTGATTTTGCACATTAGCCAAAAATTTTTTAAACAAAAACAAAAGTTAAATTACGACTGGGATTACGGACAGTAAAATTACAGTTCAGTACTTCGTGTAACCCCCACGAGCATTCAGGAGAGCACATACACGTTGAGGCATGCTGTTCACGAGATTTGCCAAGGTTTGGACAGGAATCGCTTGCCGTGCAGTGACAAGAGCCTGCTGCAATTCACGCACAGAGGTCGGCTGCTGGTCCAAGTGGTCGATTTGACGCGTTAATTCTGCCCACAAGTTCTCTATCGGATTCATATCCGGGGACATGGCAGGCCACTCCATATGCTCTACACCACGGTCAGCAAGAAAGTGTTGGATCATGCGAGCACGATGAGGCCGTGCATTGTCATCTTGGAAGACAAAGTTTCCTCGAAAGGCTGCACGAGCAAATGGAAGCAACGTTTCTTCCAGAATGGCCCTGTGCTTGAACTGGTTCAGGTTTCCATTCAGAACAACCAGGTCAGTTTTGCCCCCTGCATGAAAAGCAGCCCAAACGGTCACCCCATCACCTCCAGCTTGGACTCTTGGCACTATACAATCTTTGTTGTAGGCTTCATGCACTTGTCTGCACACTCGGACGCGACCATCTTGATGATAGACCAGAAATCTAGACTCGTCAACTGAAGATGACGTGATTCCAGTGTCCTGGCTGCCATTGACGGTGCTCTCTGGCCCATTGCAATCGGCGCTGGCTGTGTTGTCTGGTCAGGCATGGTTTTCTCAGGGGACGCCTGGCACGATAGCCTGCTTGAACCAGTCGTTGGTTGACAAGCCTTCTGGATACAGGCACATTTGTCAGTTGCTGCCACTCAGCCCTAAGCCGATTAGCTGACTTGGTACGGCCATTGCGGACTAACCAGTGCAGCTGGCGATCATCCCTCCTTGTGGTTCTGCGGGGACGTCCTGGCCTCGGTATTGGAGTAGGGACACCCCTCTGAGCATTTCGTTTCAGGATCTTTGACACCTGACCTTGAGTGATGCCATACTGCCGAGCAATAGCACGCTGTTTCATGCCGTAATTTCGTAAAGCCACCACTCCATGACAAACAGCATTGTCGAGTTGACGGACCATCTCCAGAGGAAGCGGCAATAACTTTTGGAGATGTGCAGCAGTTGTTTTCCACTAATACAGAACGCAACAACCCTTGTATACCCGACTGTGAAGCCAATCATCAAATGCACCTGTCCGTACATTTTGCCACGCCACCTGTGATATAATCCTGTTGTTGACTTCTTGCTGCGACAGACAATCAGTGACATGGTTCTTTTAACAAATAAATCACCAAAGTGTAAAAGAAACTCACTAGATTGATATACTGAGTTAAGAAAGTAAACCCAAGTCAAGAAAAAAAAAAAATTCCATATTAAATGCCAAGTCTGTATATATATATATATATATATATATATATATATATATATATATATATATATATATACATATATATATATATATATATATATATATATATATGTGTGTGTGTGTATATATATATATATATGTGCGTGTGTGTGTGGGTGTACATGTGTTTGTGTGTGTATATGTGCGTATGTGTGTGTGGGTGTGCACGCACATGCATTCACATGTGATCAGAAGTAAATGCATTGTGTAGATTACATCATTTGTGCATCTGATAAATTGCCAGTAACCATTTTGTGAAACTGAATGCGCAGGTGCAGCATCTAACTCAATATGTCGAAATGTCACACACGTCCATGCCCGTGGGATTCCCACGGGTGACCCCACTAGTGAATATAATTCGTTATTGTTAGAGTCAAAACGGACAGACATTTTCTGTAAGTAAGCATTTACCTTCATTGCTTAATGTTTCACAGAGGTATAGAATGGGGGGCCAAAGGGGGATCATACACCACCACCATGTGCTTTATTTATATTGATAAACATATCAATAAATTATCGGCTGTCATCGATATTGTTTGCTTAAATAACCATTTGTTTCATCGTACCTTACACAACCTGGGTTCGAATCCCGACCCTTAAACAGGAGTTGCATGAGAAACTCGGTGAAACGGCAAGGGTTAAATCACTCACGGCTGGAATTTGAACTCAGTAGTTTTATGATCAGATACGTGTGAACAATCTAGATTTGAACACGTGACGCTTACACCTGAAACACGTACGATTACACCACCTTTACTTCTCCTTTAACAGCCACAATTGTTCTTGTGGAGTTAGCCGGGGAAGCTCGATCCAAGTCTTTCACGAGCCGAATGGCCAGGCCATCACTGCATTCATTACAACAACACTACATTCATTACAACATCACTACATTCATTACAACACCACTGCATTCATTACAACACCACTACATTCATTACAACACCACTACATTCATTACAACACCACTACATTCATTACAACACCACTACATTCATTACAACACCACTACATTCATTACAACACCACTACATTCATTACAACACCACTGCATTCATTACAACACCACTACATTCATTACAACACCACTACCAGATCCAGATCCGGCCTATCTGTGGGATACAAAACATAAAGTGTTCAGCCTGGCGGAGGTGTGCGCTCTCCCGAGTGCCGTTCTGGTTGATAATGCAATGCTTTGTTGGCAATATATTGTTTTTTTTCTTACAACACGTTTTGATTGCCCATACAGTTTGGAAAGTTAATGAAAGCATTTCTAATGACTACTTTGTTTTCTTTTCTCTGTGTACATAACCGAATCTCTTTCACAACTTTTTGAAAGTCTTGTATTTGTGTGTTGGTGTTTGTAATGCATTTGGTGTGCATTTTGGCTCATCCAGATGTGCTTCCAATCATCATGCCGTGGATGAAAGAGATTGGGTAAAAGGCAAGAGACTGAAAGGAATTGTGTGAAGAGGACCTGTGATGTGTTGTTTGTTTATGCACACTCTGTTTTGCCTGCGTTGTGAACAAATTACAGGCCCAAGGAAGATGCTGGTTGTTATTATGCAAGCTGACTGCAATGTGTTGTTTTCCCTTTATTTATTTTTATATGAATGTTGCAAAGTGTAAAAAACATTTTTTTTAAATTTCACTGTTGATATTGAAGTATCAAAAATTAAATATTTTAATGTCCATTTGGAAGGGAAGCCCCTTGCAAAAAGATACCAGCAAAGACAAAAAAGGTTATTCATTTCATTATTACCTGCACCGAAGGTGGACGGAGGTTATGTTTTCACTCCTGTCTGTTTGTTTGTCTGTCTGTGAGCAGGATATTTCAAAAAGTTATTTATGCTTTCAGACGAAATTTGGTGGACAATTTGAGTGATGACAATAACGAATCGATTAGATTTTGGTTCAGGTCCAGAATCAGACGCGGCCTATCAGTGGGATACACAACGTAAACTAAACAGAGCAATCAGAGATTGCAAACCCTCGCCAGGATGTATTTTCAGTGGTTTTTAAGGCTTTTGCGTTAAAACAAATATGGCGGCCGAACCACGTGACTGATGACGTCATCATTATTATTTTTTCGAAACTAATTTATTCCTAGATTATGCTCAAGAAATTTCATCTTGATCGGATGGTTTTGTACTTGTCGATTTATGACGTCATAATGGAGGCACTTATGACATCATCATGAGCATATTTTATTCCCCATGGAGAGTTATTTACAAATGTCTCAATTTTTTCTATTCAGCGCTTTCGGAGATATAGAGGTGCAACGTTTTTCGGTTTTTCCAAGATGGCAGCCAAACCACGTGACCTATGACGTCATAATTATCATTAAAACATTCTACAAGTGGAGTTGCACGTATGGTGAAAATTTCCTGTCAATCAGACCAACGGTTGCAGAGAAAATCATATTTATTCTGTGCGGACAAACAGACAAACAGACAAACGGACTCAAATGCAATACCCTCTCCTCTGGCGAGGGTAACTATTCAGCTTGGCAGAGTTTATTTTTCAAACAATCTTTTTATATATACTTGGGCTAAGTTTCGTAATAGAGCTGACACACACTGACGAGGAAAACACTGAATACAGCCACTGAGCTTGGGGGGAAGTGCCCTCACTTCCCGGGATACTATGGGTACCAGCGACGTCATAACAATGGGGCCGCTTTTCTCACCGTACTCAGCGAGGCATTTCCTCAAGAGGAATTTCCTCCTCCCCATGGATGTCCACCGATGGGGATTGTACGTGCTCTATCCTTTACGAGCAAGGAAGCAGAACGTCCCATTTTTAGTCTTTCGTATGACTTGAACCGGTCCAAACCGGATGTGTGTGTTTTAGGAGATACCATCTCCTTATTGGATTGTCATTGGCTCCCTACAGGATCTCATCCACCCTTTGCCAGGTGTTATTGTTTGGTCCTGGCAAGGTGTCACAGCCACCCTCCCCACCAGCAAAGCCAGTGATGGATGTCTCTTTAGTCACCGACAAACGGACCATGCGGCAGGTGGAACTGGGTTACGTGTTACCAGTGGCAGTCCCAAAAGACTGACTTGACCTGAATACGAAGGAGTCTTCAATGTTGACATTACAATTACAATGACCTTTCCCATTCAGGGCATGGTTTATGATTTTCCTCATTGGTACGGTCATATACATGACTGATCCACAGGCCCAAAGCCCAACCATTACTCTATGTGCACTTTGTGTGACCTGACATATCTTAGGAGTTCCAGTTTCAGTCTAAGTGAACCCTCAACACCTTGTCACATTATACAAAATTAATTTTCCCAATTCTCCAACAGAAAATATTCATCGTACACCTTATATCTTCCTCTTCTCAGTGAGAATGCTCTCAGGTCGACTCACCTGATGTGTTACTAACCTCAGCACATCTATATCCTTCAGTATATACGTTAGCCCTGTTGCTATCTCTGCAGTTGAAAACACCTGCAGGCTGATATTGCTTGATGCATAACCTCAAATCAGAATCCTTAGCCAATGTATAGAAAGTCACACTTTGCACATCCTCACAAAGAATGTAAACTATGCACTCTAGTACACTACCGGTCAAAAGTTTTAGAACACCTCAGTTTTTATTGAAATTTACGCAGCTTAATGTCTCAATGTACTCTGAAATTAAGCATTATAACAAATACACAATTGGAGATAAAAAGAAATCATAGAATCATTTTGTTTAACAAAATTTAATTTAAATTTTTCACTCTGCAAAATAGCCACCTTTAGCAGATATAACCGCCGAACACACTCGTGGAATTCTTTCTACAATGGAAATCAAATATTGTTCGGGAAGTTCTTCCCAACACTGTTGCAGGAGTTCCCACAAATGTGTTGCACTTGTAGGTTGCTTTGCTTTCATCCTTCTGTCCAGTTCATCCCAAACCAGCTCGATGGGTTTAAGTCTGGAGACTGTGCTGGCCATTCCATGATTTGAAGCCTACCGTCTTGTTCTTTTCCTCGAAGGTAGTTTTGACATCGCCTGGAGGTGTGTTTAGGGTCATTATCTTGCTGTAGGATGAACCCCTGACCAACTAGGCGTATACCAGCGGGTATTGCATGGCGCTGCAAAATGCTGTGGTAGCCCTTTTGGTTCAGGGTGCCAATCACTCTGTGCAAGTGGCCGACTCTGGATCCAGCAAAAGAGCCCCAGACCATCACGCTTCCTCCTCCCTGTTTGACAGTTGGTGTCACACACTGAGAAACCATCCTTTCGCCTCCTCGATGGCTTACAAAAGCCCTGCGTGATGAACCAAAGATTTCAAATTTTGATTCATCGGTCCAGAAGACCTTCTTCCAGTCTTCAGTGGTCCACTGGCGGTGCTTCGTGGCCCAAGCAAGCCTCTTTTTCTTATTTTGCCATCTTAGTAATGGCTTTCTTACTGCCACTCGACCTGTCAAACCTGTAGCTCGAAATCTTCTCTTCCCAGGTGAAACTGAGACTTGCTTACTTCGACCAGTGTTAAGCTGTGCTTGAAGCTGTTGTCCTGTGAGCCGCCTATCACGCAAACTGTTGACTCACATAAACTTGTCTTCTGATTCTGTTGTGGCTTTGGGTCTGCCAGACCTCTTCCTGTCAGTTTCCTCCAGTTTCCAATATACTACTTCCTGCAGTGCAATATTGTCCAAATAATGCTTCATAGGGTGTAATAACAGTCTGTTCCAATACTGCTTTTATACAGACAGGGGGTTTGTAATCAAGTAATCAGCAGAGGTTGGGACACATGTCGGAATTGTTTGCATCAACTTTCAAGGCTTAATTTACTTACATTGCTGCAGAACAGCTGTAAGTTGTTAACCCATTACTTGTTCCCTGAAAAAGGCCTTTTTTTTTTACAATATAACTGTGCAATTTACATTATTTTCCCGTTTTTGCAAACCTAAACTTTTTTTTAAACCTCGAACAGTTTACTGCTTACCTTTGTACCATTTCAGGTAATTCACTGGACATTAAACTGCGTAAATTTCAATAAAAACTGGAAAAATTGAGGTGTTCTAAAACTTTTGACCGGTAGTGTATGTGCTAGCTTATTGTTAGAATGTTCTGGAAGGCTCCATTTATCTCAGCCAGTTCAGCTCTAACATGCCAAACCAAACCGTTCAGTGAGGCCTTGCACCAGCTCAGCATATTTTTGACGCAAGCATATTTTTAAGGGAGACCACCTAAAGCCTGTTTTTTAATACTACATCAAAATCTACGTAAGAAGGAGCAGAGATAGGGTTAAAAGGCAACTTATTGAAAACGTGGCACAGCAACAGTTGGACAAAAAAGCAATTCATGAAGCGGAAAAGAGGAGAGAGGAGAGGGAACGAAACAGTAATCTGAAAGTAAGAGGGATAAAGGAGATCAAAAGTTCACGAGTAGGTATCGGGGATGCACCGTCTGCTGCATCTACATCTGGGAAGGCATTATTTTGCCAAGTATTTCCTGGATTAGTTAAAATACCGAGCCATAGCAAGCCAAACACCTTATTTTGTGACTTATGAACTTTGACCCCTGTATAAACCTTAAATTGGCTCTAGTCCCAAAAAAATGTTATTCTTGGCATTCCGATTGCTAGTTGTTTGAAAGCATTTCTGTGGACCCTTCCATCTACACCGACTCAAATACAAGGGTGTGTGTGGCAGGCAAAATGTGTGATTTTAGTGTTTCATCATTGACGCCTTAAAATTATATCTGAGGCCTAAATCAAAGGCATATAAATGGAGTCTGGGTGCATTGGACAAAGGTATCATTATTCAAAATTAGAAGAGGATTGGCTCAGGAATGAAGGAATGTGATTGTTATCTTGAAATAATGGAGGAAAGAAAGAAAGAAACATATGTAGAACGACAAAAGCACTCGGTGGAGCACGTACCTTCACCAGACTGGACAGTTTATGGTTTCTATCCCACTGATAGGCCGGATCTGGATTTGGACCTGAACAAAAATCTAATCGGCTTGTTCTCGTCACCAAACCAACCCGTCCACCAAGTTTCATACAAATCAGTCAATAACTTGGAGAAAAGAGAGAGTGAACCATCCTCCGGAAGGCAATTTAACAAACTGGAGAAAAGAGGAAGCCAAGATTGGAGATAAGGTGGTAATGTTCGATTTTGGGAGTTTAATCAGGAAGATGTTACTGGAATAACGTGTGCCTTCTGGAAGGAAGAAAGGTGCCAAAAAAAAAGCAGAGGGGCCACTGACCTTTCCGCGACGTGAGACCTTTTGTGCTACCTTTTCCCACCTAAAGCACTTCATGCACAATAGGAAATGCTTTGTCTTCAACTTGCATAATCCTCATGAGAGCATGTTGATTTTGCACGATTACAGTGATAGTTGATATGTGAAGAAAGGTGAGTAATTTACGTGTCATGTAATTTCTTGAAACAAGCTCCTCTGGATGCTTAATGAATGCTTTCCTGGTGTCTTGGATGGCTTCATTGGCCCTCCTGCAAGGTTGGAGAGCTTTGGATGGAACGCTGTACTATAAACGGCCTTTAAAGTGAGCAGATTTCTCTGATTCCTCCCAAGTGTTAACTACTCATGCCATGCACTCAAATTGTGCCACATACTTCAGAGACAACCTCGAGCTTCCTTGCAATTCGCCTACTGCGAGGTCACCACTACCGGAGTCGTAGGACTCAGCTTCTAAAAATCTTATGCTCTAGTTCAGATAATGTACTCCTTCGTTCCTCTTGACCCATCTCCATCAACATCACTTCATTATTAATCCAGGATTAATCTGACCCAATGCCCTTTTTATTCCGTCTCCGGAGGCATTCTCTGGCTCATCCTTGCGTCCGTGATCGGTTTTCGTTACCGCAATAACTTAAGAACGGCTGAATGTGTCTTAGTCAATCTTGGTGCAGGTATGTACAATGAGGTAAAGATGAACTTATTTGATTTCGAGGTCAAGAGGTCAAAGGTCAGAGCCTGTAACAGGTTTTTATTTCCACGATAATTTAAGAACGGCTGAAGGGAACCAAGTCAAACTTGGTACTAGTATGTATAATGATGTAAAGATCAAGGGATGGGTTTATGAGGTCAAGAGGTCAAAGGTCAAATGCCCTGTTGGGTAAAAATTCTGTTACTGCCCCTACTTGTGAACAAGTGATGACATTTTGACCAAACTTGCTATAAGTATATAGTATGCTGAAAAGATGAACTGTGGTCAACGTGTGGCCCTGAATGGGTTTCTCTCATCTCCTCTTCCTGTTCAGGCTGGAGTTCCCCAAGGCAGTGTTCTGGGCCCTGTGCTTTTTCTGGACTTCATCAATGATCTCTCTGACTCTCTTGAAAATCCTCTCTATCTCTTTGCTGACGACTCTACTCTCTGTCGCTCCATTCTTCATCCCTCAGATCGGCAGTCTGCAGCCTCCTCACTCTCTGCAGACCTTGACAAAATCACAGACTGGGCAAACAAGTGGAACATGTCTTTCAATCCTGACAAATCTCACACTCTTACGATGTCTCTCCGAAAAGACCGACTGGAAAACCCTCCCATCTACTTTCTGAATAATCCTCTCCAAGAAGTTCTGTCACTCAAGCTTTTGGGTCTCACTATCTGCCATGATCTTTCCTGGGAAAACCACATTTCAAATCTGGCCTCCAAAGCCAGTCGCCGACTGGACATCCTCCGTCGTGCGAAGTCCTTCCTTGGCACACCTGAGCTCCTCACCACATACAAGGCTTTCATCCGCAGCTCAATGGAATACTGCTCTCCCCTCTGGGCTGGTGCTCCTGCCTCACACCTAGCTCGCCTTCACGCTGTTGAAACCAAAGCATTCAGAATCATTGGAATCTCCCGCGATGAAGCTAACTCCAAGGGCCTCTCACTCACTCACCGCAGGCAGGTTGGTGGTCTTTCCGTCTTCTACCGACTCCTCTCTGGCCTTGCCCCCCCCCCCCCCAGCTCTCTCTGGGCTCTGTCCCGCAAATATTCCTACAGGTCGCACAAGATCTGCCTGCAACCCTCTTATGGTTAAACTGCCAAAATCAAGACTCTCTGCTCACCTTCAATCCTTCATTCCTCTTTTCTCCCGCCTCTGGAACAAACTCCCTCACTCTCTTCAATCCCACTCCACCCTCCAAGTCTTTAAAACAGCCGTTCACCACCATCTCTTATCTTCCCCCATTCAAAACCTTGATCTTTTCTACCCCCGCTAATTTCACCCCAATTCCACTTTTTTGAAATACCAACTTCTGTCCACGAAGTCCTTGGTGTCCTTGTGTTTTATACTTCTCCCTCCCCCCCCCCCCCCTTCCCATGCCTCCTCCCCCCAAGCCCTCTCCCTTCCACACATCTCCCTGCTCTCAAATGTTGTGTTTGTGTGCTTCCCCTTCTGTCCCCATCTTGTCTTCCGCTCCCTCTTTTTATATATTTTGTTTGTCTGGTTGATTTGTTTGTGAAGTAAATGTTAGCTCTTCCACGAGCCTCGATTCAGTATACAAAAAAAAAAAAAAAAAAAAAAAAAAACTGCTAAGATTTCAGAATCAAAGGTCAAAGGTCAAAGATCAGAGGTCATGTCAGGTAAAAATGTGATACTTGAGAACAGCTGAAGGGATTTAAATTAAACTTGGTACAAGTATGTATAGTCTTGTAATAATGTGGACAGAGGGATATCGAAGAGTCGCGATGTCGAAGAGTGTCGTCCTAGCTCTTGGTATTACAAAGTTGAAGTTTGTGGAGAAGCTAGAAGATAGAATGGATTATAATGTAAAAGAGCACAATGAAGAGCAGAAAGGGAGGGAGGAAACACATTAACAGCAGAGTTGAGGGACAAAATATAGGGAACATTTTCATGGCATTTTCCAAGGTCGCTATCCCCACTCCGCAACGGGTTTTTCCTCCTTGGACAAATGCTGTGTTCAGGTTTATTATGGCATCTTTTCCAAGGCCACTTCTGATAATAAAAATAATAACAATAATAATGATAAGAGCATAGTATTAATGTTATTACAAAATAATGTCCCTTTCCCCAAAGGGTTTTTTCCTACTTCAACAAACACTGTGTTAATGTGTATAAATAAATTATCGTGGCATTTTGTGGGGCACCAAAACCAGAAGTAAAAATATTATAAACCAAAAACACGTATGATTACCTTTTTAAACAGTCACTGCTGTTGTTTAATACTGAACCAAAAGGGAGGAAATCCGATGTTATTGAGGCATTACATGCTTATTGCATCCCCCACAGATTAATGACCCGAGCTGACCCAACTTTCTAGGCCTCTAGGTAGGTCGCAAGCTCGGCCTTTAGCTAATAAAGGTCTTTAGCAAGTGTGACATGCAATATTGCCCCTGACACCCTTATGGAAGTAAATTTTATGACAGTGAATTTAGAATGATGGGTCTTATGTGGTTGATCAATGGCTTAGAGCTGATCACGCATATTATAATGTCATGCACGGTATGATATAACCTGTTATAATATGCAAGTTCTGATCCTTTCAAGACCTGATCTAACATGTTATAATGTCATGCATGTTCTGATCCTTTCAATGACCTGATCCAACATGTTATAATGTCATGCATGGTCTGATCCTTTCAATGACCTGATCTAACATGTTATAATGTCATGCATGGTCTGATCCTTTCAATGACCTGATCTAACATGTTATAATGTAACGCACGGTCTGATCCTTTCAATGACTTGATCCAACATGTGAAATGTCAGGCACGGTCTGATCCTTTCAATGACCTGATCTAACATGTTATAATGTCATGCATGTTCTGATCCTTTCAATGACCTGATCTAACATGTTATAATGTCATGCACGGTCTGATCCTTTCAATGACCTGATCTACCATGTTATAATGTCATGCATGTTCTGATCCTTTCAATGCCCTGATCTAACATTTTTAATGTCATGCATGTTCTGATCCTTTCAATGACCTGATCTAACATGTTATAATGTCATGCATGTTCTGATCCTTTCAATGACCTGATCTAACATGTTATAATGTCATGCATGTTCTGATCCTTTGTTACGTGTTCCTCCCCGACCTCCTGGTCTCGGTATACCTCCGAACCCCGGGAGGAATCGCGGCAGAAAAATATATATTTCCGTGTCGAAATCAATAAGGAAACAACACCAATGATTACGAACCAACCAATAATATATTATAAATCACACAGGAATAACATTACCACCAATGACAATTAAGAGTGCACTCTCTATTCCATCAGCTAGCATGCATAAAGTAACTTTCCAAGTGAGTGGAAAGAACCTTCCCCAATGTCTCTATATTCCCGTCTTCGAGCTCAGAGTTGGTCCCCTCCAGTGATCAACGGAACGATGTCGACTCTAAACCAGAATCTCGTTCCGAGGCAGGCACAGACACGCTGCCCAAAACGGCACCAAGGCGCACGCGACCCAAAGCGGAGAAAAGGGTCACGTGGTTAAGGTGGCACGAAGGCGCACTCACGGCGACTGGGAAATCCAAAGGCCCCCTCCAGGTACGAACTTTCACTGTTCACGGTCGGCGAGCCGCAAAGTAACCGTCAGAAGCCTCGGTGCACACACACACCACAGATACGTCTGACCGCGGTGGAAATGGTTGACGAAGCAAGGAAAGTTTGCTCGACGCGCGAAGCGCACAAGTCAAAATGGCGGACGGCTCGTACTTGAGACGTAATCACACGACGATGGTTCCTCCGAATCCAACGCCAACCTGACACGCAGGTTTGATCAGTCACAGCGATAACAACTCTATCACGGAATCCCTTTCCAGGAAACCCCAAAGTTCACTCGTGTCTCTTGCTCGACAACGGTCGATCCAGAACGCAAAGCAACCAGCTTCTTCTCCGACTTTTTTCAGCGCCTCCTCCTATTCCTCATTGTCTTCCGGTTCGGGTTCCTGTATCATTTTAAGTTAACCTTTTTAACTTTTAATAACTGTTCATAAACAATAAACCTTTGGAGGACAATAATAGTACATAGAATCAGAAATCTTTCAAGTGGAGGAAAACCACAACAGCAGAAGTGACGAATCCGTAACACTTCCCCCCTTCAAGAAAGAAAGTTTGAACACAGTGAAACTTTCCTTGCAGACAAACTCTTTAAACAAACAAAAGTAAACTCACAACCCAAATACTCAATTCCCGTGAGCAACAATTATCAACATCTCAAAAATAAAGCAACAAAATTTCACACAACCCACAGGGATTTCCAAAGTTAATTCACTCTGGACAAAGCATCAGCCACGACATTATCCCTGCCCTTTACATGTTCAATTTCCAAGTTGAACCCCTGCAAAGCCAAACTCCATCTCATCAACCTCTGGTTTTTATTTTTCATTTTTTGAATGGAGGTTAAGGGGTTGTGATCCGTGAAGACTTTTATGGGAAAGGACGTAATTCCTAGATACACCTCATAATGCTGCAGCCCTAGCAGAAGAGCAAGGGTCTCTTTCTCCACGGTGGCATAATTTGCCTGATGTTTGTTGAACTTCTTGGAGTAGTAGCACACCGGGTGATCCACTCCCTCCTCATCTTCTTGTAATAGGACTGCCCCAGCCCCCACATCACTTGCATCGATGGCCAACTTGAAAGGTGCTTGAAAGTCCGGGGCTGCTAGGACAGGAGAGCTCATTAATATTGCTTTGACGTGGGCAAAGGCCGCCTGACATTTGTCATCCCAAACAAATTTGGTCTCTTTTCTCAGCAAACTCGTTAAAGGGGCTACCACATCAGAAAAATTCCTACAGAACCGCCGGTACCAACCCGCCATACCTAAGAATCTCATCAGCTCTTTCTTCCATTTTGGGACTTGGAAGCGATCAATGGCTTCTACCTTGGATGTCACCGGTTGCACCTGACCCTGACCTACTACATGGCCGAGGAACACCACCTGTGCCTTTACAAACTCACTCTTAGCTAAGTTGATGGTCAACCCTGCCTCGGTCATTTTCTGAAAAAATGCATGATTTTGTTTAATGTGGTCTTCCATGGTCATGGTGTGGACGATGACATCATCCAGATAAGCCTCCACCCCCTCAAGGTCTGCAATGAGCTTATTAATCAGCCGTTGAAATGCAGCCGGCCCGTTTTTCAATCCAAAGGGAAGAACCTTGTACTGATACAACCCATTTGGAGTGACTAAAGCAGAGATTTCCTTGGCTCTATCAGGAAGAGGAATCTGCCAATACTCTTTCAGCAAGTCAAATTTGGTTACAAATTTAGCTGGGCCTATCCGATCAATACAGTCATCAATCCCCGGGAGGGGATAGGAGTCGGGCTTGGTCACTGCATTAACCCGTTTTAAATCCGTACAACAACGAAAACTGCCATCGGGTTTCGGAACCAACACACATGGTGAGCTCCATTCACTGTTGCTTGGTTCGATGATGTCATTTTCCAACATATATTGCATCTCCTTCCGGAGATACTCCATCTTCACAGGGTTCAACCGATAGGGGTGTTGTTTCACCGGAGTGGCTTCCCCCACCTCAATATCATGATATACCAGGTCAGTACGACCCGGTACATCAGTGAACAAATGTGTAAATTCCAAAATTAGGCTGGATAGTTGCCCTTGTTGTTCCCTCGTCAAATGGCCTAATTTTTCATTTAAATGACTCAACACTTCTGTGTTCGTCAATCTGGGACAAGCCTGGTCATCCAAGTTATCAAACTTCCCCCCGGCGTCCCCCTCTGTATTCCCTTGTTCCCCAGCCACCGGCACGACAGGTGAGACAGGAACCATTTCTTCCACAGGCTGTCTCTCATGATATTTCTTCAGTCGGTTGACATGACACAGCTGTCGCTTTTTCCGTCGGTCGGGAGTTGTCACCACATAATCTGTCTCATTAACCCTCTTTTCCACTGCATAAGGACCAAAATACCTAGCCTGTAGTGGCTGACCTGGAACAGGAAGCAATACTAACACCTGGTCCTTGGGACTGAAGTTCCTTATCTGAGATTTCTTGTCATGTCTCTCTTTCATTTTTTCCTGGGTCATTTTTAGGTTCCTTCTTGCCACGTCACAGGCCTTTGCCAATCTGTGTCTTACCGTGGACACATACTCCACCATCGGTGTTTGTGACTCCTGCTGTAACCACTGTTCTTTCACCAATTTCAACGGTCCTCACACTGCGTGTCCAAACACAAGTCCAAAAGGACTGAATCCCAATGAATCCTGCACGGACTCCCTCGTAGCAAACAATAAGGGTATTCCTTCATCCCAATCCTTGTCACATTCAAAACAATACGTTCTAATCATATTCTTCAACGTCTGGTGAAACCTTTCCAAAGCCCCTTGGCTCTCGGGATGGTAAGTGCTTGATCTTATTTGTTCCACTCCCAACAGGTGTACCACTTGTTGAAAAAGCGTGGACATGAAATTGGAACCCTGATCAGATTGGATGACCTTAGGTAGACCAACCAAAGGGAAAATTTAATCAAGGCCTTCACAATAACTGCCGCCGTTATTTTCCTAAGAGGCACTGCCTCGGGGAACCTTGTGGACGCACACATGATGGTCAGCAAATATTGATGTCCAGCCTTAGTTTTGGGTAAAGGGCCCACACAGTCAATAATGACTCGGCTGAATGGCTCTTCAAAAGCTGGAATTGGTTTTAAAGGGGTGGATGGGATTTTTTGATTAGGCTTTCCCACCAGTTGACAAGAATGGCAAGATTTGCAGAACTCCGCCACATCCCGTCGCAATCCTGGCCAGAAAAAATGTACCAATATTCTGTCACAGGTCTTGTTCACTCCCAGGTGCCCGGCTCAAGGTGTCTGATGTGCCAAACCCAAGATCTCCTTCCGGTACGGCGGTGGCACCACAATTTGGTAATGAACTTTCCACTCATCGTCTGCTGGCACCTCCGGTGGTCTCCAATTTCTCATGAGTATTTCCCGCTTCATGAAGTAACCAACAGGTATCTTCGTAGCCTCTTCCTCTGTAACGGCTTTCCCCATTAAACTCCGGATCTCCGAGTCCCCGTGTTGCTCTTCCACCAGCCTCTTTCGGACCAGCACGGTTTGCTCCTCCTCGTTCCCCGCGGTCTCCGACGGACACTCCATGTCCCCTTTTGTTCCATACGCCACCTTTTCCTTAAGTTCTTGGAGGTCACTCCCCTTGTCATTATTTCTTTCCGAGGTTTCTTCCAATATCTCTAAGGACCAAAAATCCCCCTCGCTTTCCTTTTCCTTCTCTTCAGAGTGCCTTCTACCCATAGCCCGAGTCACTGCACAGGATGGAAAGATACCCGGAATCTCCTTCTCTAACCGGGTGGTGTTATTTTCCTTACTGGGCTTGTCCATCAACATTGGATTACCAGAAACTCGTCCACCAGCCAAATCATTCCCGACAATAAAAGAGATTCCCTCTACAGGAAGAGTGGCTTGTAAACCTACGGTGACCGGTCCTGACACCAAATCAGACCTCAAATGGATGACATGAAGTGGAGCTTTAACATAGCCCCCAACCCCCTGTAAAAGCACACTAACCCTAGAGTCCCTGTATAAAGAGAGTTGCGCCATGCGCTGACCCGAGATTTCTGGTCACGTGATTTCGTGGCGCCATTTTGTGTCTAACTTCACCGTGCGTGAACGTCAGCTTGGTACGGGAATGTTGTTTATTGCCAAACAAAATGACTGGTTGTTCTGCTTTTGGTTGTTCAAACCAATCTGGGAAATATAAGATGTATAGATTTCCAAGTGATAAAGTCAGAAGACAAATTTGGGAAGCGAAAGTCAGACGAAAGAGCTGGAAAGCGATCGACTCCTCGAGACTCTGCCAGGTAGGCCCACGCCGCTTGATGATCGATGTTCAAAAGCAATTCTATCTGCTCGTTTTTTTTTTAGTTGTCTGTCCATTGAAAACCATTTTAAAGGGAAGTGATTTAAAGGAATGAACGGAGCAGTGATGAGTCACTTGTGAGGAGTGAACGGAGTAGTGATGGTGTCTCACTTGTGAGGAGTGAACGGAGTAGTGATGAGTCTCACTTGTGAGGAGTGAACGGAGTAGTGATGAGTTTCACTTGTGAGGAGTGAACGTAGTGGGATGAAGTGTTGGTCTGGTCAGAGTGTTGTATTACGGGCAGAGTTTTCTTACGGTCTGAATGTATGAATCATGTTCTGTACTGAATGTATGAACCAAGTTTTGTACTGAATGTTTACTGTGTTGGCCTCATCGTGTTCCTGGTGAAATTAAACAAGTTATGGTGAATACGACGTCTTATCTGTGCTTTTCCATATCTGTTCGACTAGACGAACCGTGCACACTGCAGGTATTTTTAAAAGTTTTTTCTCTGTTTAATTACGGCTTGGCGCAGTCGAAAATTAAGTGTTAATTAAGTCGCCAGCTATGAAACATATTAATCGATCAGGCAATATCCATCAGAGTTCTGGGCAAGGGTGTAGTAATAAATGAACGTTTCAATCTTACTAGATGCCGATGACGTTTTCCTTATGTCAGAGACAGAAGCTAACTTGCAGCTTGTTAAATCATTACAATGGAAATTGAATATAAATGTCGATAAAACTAAAGTTGTACACTATAGAAATATGGCAATACCACGTACAGAATTTGTTTTAAGTGTGTTAGACTATATGTCGGCTGGAAGTCCTACACCGGAATTGCTCTCGGCACCCTTTAAAAAATATTGGATATGCCCACACTCCTTTCTAAAAGTTATTAAAATTCAGAGAACGACAGCATTGGTTTGTCTTACTTATAATGTTAGCTCTTATATGCAGTGTTGGCTTGTAATATGCATTGCCATACCACTTTTAATATCACCACACAGCTCTTTTTCACGGCAATAGCTGAGTTTTTGACAAAACAAATATCACCTGTATGTAATAATAAGATTAAATATGTGTAGTAAATTTTTTTTTAGCAGGTTTAGAATATATCACCCCATATCGCGAATGTACATGTATATCTAATCCGACACACTTAGACACAAAATGGCGTCCAAACTTGAGTTGACACAACTCTCTATATACAGGGACTCTAACTAACCCCAGTTGCCGTCTTCTCTGATAATGGCACAATGCCCTCAAGCATCAAAGATTGGTGTGCTCCTGTGTCCCTCAATACCCTAACAGGTCTGGGGTTAGTCCAGTCCCCATCCAGTGACACAAACCCCTCTGAAATGAAAGGTTTTAACCCTCTTGAACAAGGTCGCTCCGGGATGCCGTAACTTTGTCAGAGGAACCTTCACCAGGCTCTGCTCTCCAAGAACGATGCCTCACATTTGCCAATGCATTCGTAGTCGTACTAGGCTGATTCCGTTCTTGGTTTTCCCTTTTCATGGTGTAACACTGGGACATCAAGTGTCAAGGTTTATAGCAAAAAGCGCAAGTTGGCCTGGAGGAGAACCTCGTGGTCTGCCTCGAGCTCCCCGGAAGATAGGTCTGCCTTGGGACCGCAGTCTTCTGATTTCTAAAAGTTGTGGTATCAGAGTGGTCCCCATAATCATCTCGAGACCGCCCCCATGCCTTTCGTTCTCCGCACCGGATGTACCATAGCTCCCTTGTTTAAGTCTTGGCGAGAAGTTAGGTTTGTGGAACCCCATCCTGTGTGTTAAGGCATAGTCATCTGCCATGGTTGCCACCTCATATAACTTTGGTACTTTCCTCCAGATGTACTTTAATGTCCTCGTGGACACACTGCTGCAATTCCTCCACCAGGATCAATTGTCGCAATAATTCGAAGTCTTTCCCAACCCCTTTTGAATCACACCACCTATCAAACATGGTTTCTTTCATTCTGGCAAACTCCACATGGGTCTCACTCTCCCTCTTCCTGGCATTCCGGGATTTTTGCCGGTAAGCTTCCGGGACCAATTCATAGGCCTCGAGAATGTTTTTCTTCAAAATCTCATAATCTGCACATTGGTCAATCGGTAAAGCCGAATAAATATCTTGAGCTTTACCCACTAGAACATTTTGCACTAATATGGTCCAGGACTCCTCAGGCCAGTTTAGCAGTTGAGCCACCTTCTCAAAGTGTGAAAAAAAATTGGCTACCTCCTTTTCATTGAAGGGTGGAACCAGCCTCACATGTCTGCCAACATCCCAGGTGTTCTGACTAGGTGTCGAACCAGTCGGCATGGATGGTACCTCTCCCCGTTCTCTGTTTAACTCCAGCTCCTTGACTTTAATTTCCTGCTGACGCGCCATTTCACGGTCCTTGAACTCCCTTTCGGCTTTTCTCTCCTCTGCTTCGAGTTCCCTTGCAGCTCTCCTTTCCTCTGCTTTTTTCTCTTCTAACCTTTCCTGGAGTTCTCTTTCCTGTTCTGCTCTTTCCTTTTCTGCTTTCCTTTCCTCTGCTTTTAACCTTTCCTGGAGTTCTCTTTCCTGTGTTGCTCTTCTTTCCTCGCTCTGCAATTGCATCTCCAGTTTTTGGAGCTCCACATTTTCTTGTTCCTCGGGTAACCAATCCCAGGCTACCTCTTCCCATGCTCCTAATCCCACCATAGATTGTATCACCACTGTCTGCATCTCTGCCTTCCTCATATTAGTTCGGACCTCCAAGCTAAAATATTTGGCCAATTTCAAGAGGTCCGATTTAACTAACGCTCTGAACTGTGCTTCACTAGGGGTCACTGCAAACTTCTCTGCGTCAAACTCCATGGTGACTATTGTTAACACCTGTTAACCTTCACACAAGAAAAAAATTTTAAAACATTTTTTTTTTTTTTGGAAAAAATTGGGAATGTTGGAACAAGTTCCAAATTTGGGAATTCTGGGAATGTTATGGAATTCTTTCCCGGACTAAATTTATGGGGTTTTTAGATCCCGGACACAGACCCAATTTCGAGCCCACGAGTCAATTGGACGAGCCCCCAATTTCTGTTACGTGTTCCTCCCCGACCTCCTGGTCTCGGTATACCTCCGAACCCCGGGAGGAATCACGGCAGAAAAATATATATTTCCGTGTCGAAATCAATAAGGAAACAACACCAATGATTACGAACCAACCAATAATATATTATAAATCACACAGGAATAACATTACCACCAATGACAATTAAGAGTGCACTCTCTATTCCATCAGCTAGCATGCATAAAGTAACTCACAGTGTTCCAAGTGAGTGGAAAGAACCTTCCCCAATGTCTCTATATTCCCGTCTTCGAGCTCAGAGTTGGTCCCCTCCAGTGATCAACGGAACGATGTCGACTCTAAACCAGAATCTCGTTCCGAGGCAGGCAGACACGCCGCCCAAAACGGCACCAAGGCGCACGCCGCCCAAAACGGCACCAAGGCGCACGCGACCCAAAGCGGAGAAAAGGGTCACGTGGTTAAAGTGGCACAAAGGCGCACTCACGGCGACTGGGAAATCCAAAGGCCCCCTCCAGGTACGAACTTTCACTGTTCACGGTCGGCGAGCCTCAAAGTAACCGTCAGAAGCCTCGGTGAACACACACACCACAGATACGTCTGACCGCGGTGGAAACGGTTGACGAAGCAAGGAAAGTTTGCTCGACGCGCGAAGCGCACGAGTCAAAATGGCGGACGGCTCGTACTTGAGACGTAATCACACGACGATGGTTCCTCCGAATCCAACGCCAACCTGACACGCAGGTTTGATCAGTCACAGCGATAACAACTCTATCACGGAATCCCTTTCCAGGAAACCCCAAAGTTCACTCGTGTCTCTTGCTCGACAACGGTCGATCCAGAACGCAAAGCAACCAGCTTCTTCTCCGACTTTTTTCACCGCCTCCTCCTCTTCCTCATTGTCTTCCGGTTCGGGTTCCTGTATCATTTTAAGTTAACCTTTTTAACTTTTAATAACTGTTCATAAACAATAAACCTTTGGAAGACAATAATAGTACATAGAATCAGAAATCTTTCAAGTGGAGGAAAACCACAACAGCGGAAGTGACGAATCCGTAACACCTTTCAATGCCCTGACCTAACATGTTATAATGTCATGCATGTTCTGATCCTTTCAATGACCTGATCTAACATGTTATAATGTCATGCATGTTCTGATCCTTTCAAAGCCCTGATCTAACATGTTATAATGTCATGCATGTTCTGATCGAACATGTTACAATGTCATGCATGGTCTCATCCTTTCAATGACCTTATCTAACATAATAATATTAATATTATTAGAAAATAATTATAATATAACCAATAGTGATACTATTTGGCAATAACAATAATAAGGATAATTTCACGACTCTCCCTACTGTTACCTTAGGGAGAGGGTGTGTCGTAATTTAATAAATGTGGTAAAATGCATTATGTCATGGCTACTGCTTCGTTGCCATGTTGGATGGTTTAAACAGTTCGTTTGGAGGTTTCCATACAACACACTCAACCATGTTAGCCAGTTCTACTTGTTTAATGGATGACAGTGTACCACGTGCATGAAGACGTGAACAGGTAGGTGTCCGATTTGGATTGATGAGGCTCACCAGTCTCTCCTCTCCAGAATTACTAAGTGGCATAACTCGAATCAATGCAGCCATGTTTGACAGATACTTGAATTTGCATGAAGCATCACAGTTGATTACATCTGATATGTAAGCCCATATCATATCCATTCTGCGATACCATTTCCCCTCGTCCTCTTGTGCTCCTTCGTCATACACTATCGCTTTTTCCCAGACTGCATCAGGAATAGCACACTTCTCATGAATTTGGTAGTCTACAAATCCCTCTTGCAGCTTATCCATTTGTGCAGGTGTTAACTGAAGAAAGTCTGGGTACTTTGTGCAGAAAAATTCCACCGAGTCAAATGTACAATCTTCGTTCCTTTCAAAATTATAAATTCTTGCATGGTTGAGGGCAATATCATCAAAAGACGATTTCTTTAAGGCCTGAGAGGCAGCTTTCACATAAAATGCTCTGAATCCTTTATAGAATTTCCTTTCATCAGCAATACAAATGTCACCTTCATCAATAATATTTCCAGCCTCTACTCTTACTGTTCCAACTGTGAGTTTGGAATCATCTCGGTGGTTTTCAGTATTCTCAAAGTCCCCTTTTGTGATGACATCTACCTGTTTGATGGCACCAATGTAACGAACTTTCTTTGAAGCTTTTTGAATAAAACTCAAATTGGGTCAGTTATCAGGTATATTACTTGTGGGATCCTCTCTTTGCAGAAGGAAGTTGATGTGATTGAAAGTAGGAAGCACTGACACATAGAGAAAAACAAGTGTCCTTCAGTCGTAGGGTCTTCAAATGCAGCAAGCAGCCTACTCGGTCTTGCTTGTGATACATTGTCAGGTTTGAAAAAGCTTTGCAAAGAACTATTTGCTTGCAATTTGCTTCCGGATTTATGAAATTCCTGGAGCTTCCTGGAGCCTCCTGGAGCTGGATCGCCAGCTGGAGCAAAAATCGTGAGATTTTTAATGAAAAACAAAAGGAAGACATCAGACCAATATTTACCTGCTTTAGTCTGATGGGAATTTTGTGACCAATTTTGACCTTAGAACATTGTGAAGTTGAGCGGAAGATGCCACACCAATATCTGCCTGTATTTTCTCTGTCAGGCCCTTGTCTGGATTAGTTTATGTATAAAATGTTAGGCAGGCCAGAAATATTAATTTTTCATCTGATTTAGACCTCTCCGGACACTTGACCTTTTTACCCACTGTGGAATAGAAAGATAAGAACAAATTTAATATCTGTCCACTTCAATCTGTGGAGATTTTGGTAAGGCATTATTTTGCCAATTATTTCCTGAATTAGTTAAAATACAGAGCTCTCCAGACCAAAACCTTATTTTTAGCCAAAAAACCTTATTTTGCGACTTATTAACCTTATTTAACCAAACCAAACAACAAGCAAACCAAAAACCTTATTTTGCGACTTATGAACCTTATTTAGCCAAACAAAAAACAAGCCATCAACCGAAACAAAAAGCAAGCCAACAAGCAACCCAAAAACCTTATTTTGTGACTTATGAACCTTATTTAACCAAACCAAAAAGAAGCCAACAAGCGAAACAACAAGTGAAACAACAAGCAAGCTGAAAACCTTATTTTGCGACTTATGAACCTTATTTAACCAAACCAAAAACAAGCCAACAAGCCAAACAACAAGCAAGCCAAAAACCTTATTTTGCGACTTATGAACCTTATTTAACCAAACCAAAAACAAGCAAGCCAAAAACCTTATTTTGCGACTTATGAACCTTATTTAACCAAGCCAAACAACAAGCAAGCCAAAAACCTTATTTTGCGACTTATGAACCTTATTTAACCAAACCAAAAAGAAGCCAACAAGCAAAACAACAAGTGAAACATCAAGCAAGCCAAAAACCTCATTTAACCAAACCAATAAGCCATCAAGCGAAGCAAAAAGCAAGCCAACAAGCAACCCAAAAACCTTATTTTGTGACTTATGAACCTTATTTAACCAAACCAAAAAGAAGCCAACAAGCAAAACAACAAGTGAAACAACAAGCAAGCTGAAAACCTTATTTTGCGACTTATGAGCCTTATTTAACCAAACCAAAAACAAGCCAACAAGCCAAACAACAAGCAAGCCAAAACCCTAATTTTGCAACTTATGAACCTTATTTAACCAAACCAAAAACAAGCCAACAAGCCAAACGACAAGCAAGCCAAAACCTCATTTAACCAAACCAATAACAAGCCATCAAGCGAAACAAAAAGCAAGCCAACAAGCAACCGAAAAACCTTATTTTGTGACTTATGAACCTTATTTAACCAAACCAAAAACAAGCCAACAAGCGAAACAACAAGTGAAACAACAAGCAAGCTGAAAACCTTATTTTGCGACTCGTGAGCCTTATTTAACCAAACCAAAAGCAAGCCAACAAGCCAAACAACAAGAAAGCCAAAACCCGAATTTTGCAACTTATGCACCTTATTTAACCAAACCAAAAACAAGCCAACAAGCCGAACGACAAGCAAGCCAAAAACCTTATTTTGCGACTTATGGACCGTATTTAACCAAACCAAAAACAAGCCAACAAGCAAGCCAAAAACCTTATTTTGCCACTTATGAACCTTATTTAACCAAGCCAACAAGCCAAACAACAAGCAAGCCAAAAACCTTATTTTGCGACTTATGAACCTTATTTAACCAAACCAAAAACAAGCCAACAAGCCAAACAAGCAAGCCAAAACCCTTATTTTGCGACTTATGAACCTTATTTAACCAAGCCAACAACAAGCCAACAAGCCAAACAACAAGCAAGCCAAAAACCTTATTTTGCAACTTATGAACCTTATTTAACCAAACCAAAAGCAAGCCAAACAACAAGCAAGCCAAAAACCTTATTTTGCGACTTATGAACCTTGTTTAACCAAGCCAACAAGCCAAACAACAAGCAAGCCAAAAACCTTATTTTGCGACTTATGAACCTTATTTAACCAAACCAAAAACAAGCCAACAAGCCAAACAACAAGCAAGCCAAAAACCTTATTTTCAGACTTATGAACCTTATTTAACCAAACCAAAAACCATATTTTGCGACTTATGAACCTTATTTAACCAAACCAAAAACAAGCCAACAAGCAAGCCAACAACCTTATTTTGCGACTTATGAACCTTATTTAACCAAACCACCAACAAGCCAAACAACAAGCAAGCCAAAAACCTTATTTTGCGACTTATGAACCTTATTTAACCAAACCAAAAACAAGCCACCAACAAGCCTAACAACAAGCAAGCCAAAAACCTTATTTTGTGACTTATTAACCTTATTTAACCAAACCAAAAACAAGCCAACAAGCAAGCCAGCAACCTTATTTTGCGACTTATGAACCTTATTTAACCAAACCAAAAACAAGCCAACAAGCCAAATAACCAGCAAGCCAAAAACCTTATTTTGCGACTTATGAACCTCATTTATCCAAACCAAAAACAAGCCAACAACAAGCCAACAAGCCAAAGAACAAGCAAGCCAAAAACCATATTTTGCGACTTATGAACCTTATTTAACCAAACCAAAAACAACACAAACAAGCAAGCCAACAACCTTATTTTGCGACTTATGAACCTTATTTAACCAAACCAAAAACAAGCCTAACAAGCCAAACAACAAGCAAGCCAAAAACCTTATTTTGCGACTTATGAACCTTATTTAACCAAACCAAAAAAGCCAACAAGCCAAACAACAAGCAAGCCAACAACCTTATTTTGCGACTTATGAACCTTATTTAACCAAACCAAAAACAGGCCAACAAGCCAAACAACCAGCAAGCCAAAAACTTTATTTTGCGACTTATGAACCTCATTTAACCAAACCAAAAACAAGCCGCCAACAAGCCAAACAACAAGCAAGCCAAAAACCTTATTTTGCGACTTATTAACCTTATTTAACCAAACCAAAAAAGCCAACAAGCCAAACAACAAGCAAGCCAACAACCTTATTTTGCGACTTATGAACCTTATTTAACCAAACCAAAAACAGGCCAACAAGCCAAACAACCAGCAAGCCAAAAACTTTATTTTGCGACTGATGAACCTTATTTAACCAAACCAAAAACAACCCAAACAACAAGCAAGCCAACAACCTTATTTTGCGACTTATGAACCTTATTTAACCAAGCCAACAAGCCAAACAACAAGCAAGCCAAAAACCATATTTTGCGACTTATGAACCTTATTTAACCAAACCAAAAACAACCCAAACAACAAGCAAGCCAACAACCTTATTTTGCGACTTATGAACAGTATTTAAGCAAACCAAAAACAAGCCAACAAGCCAACAAGCCAAACAACAAGCAAGCCAACATCCTTATTTTGCAACTTATTAACCTTATTTAACCAAGCCAAACAACAAGCAAGCCCAAAACCTTATTTTGCAACTTATTAACCTTATTTAACCAAACCAAAAACAAGCCAACAAGCAAGCCAACATCCTTATTTTGCGACTTATGAACCTTATTTAACCAAACCAAAAACAAGCCAACAAGCCAAACGACAAGCAAGCCAAAAACCTTATTTTGCGACTTGTGCACCTTATTTAAACAAACCAAACAACAAGCAAGCCAAAAACCTTATTTTGCGACTTATGAACCTTATTTAACCAAACCAAAAACAAGCGAACAACAAGCAAGCCCAAAACTTTATTTTGCGACTTATGCACCTTATTTAAACAAACCAAACAACAAGCAAGCCAAAAACCTTATTTTGCGACTTATGCACCTTATTTAACCAAACCACAAACAAGCCAAACAAGAAGCAAGCCAAAAACCTTATTTTGCGACTTATGAACCTTATTTAACCAAGCCAACAAGCAAGCCTCTGGGCTGGTGCTCCTGCCTCACACCTTGCTTGGCTTCACGCTGTTGAGGCCAAAGCTTTCAGAATCATTGGAATCTCCTGCGATGTAGTCAACACCGAGGGCCTTTCACTCACTCACCGCAGGCAGGTTGGTGGTCTTTCTGTCTTCTACCGACTCCTCTCCGGCCTTGCTCCCCCAGCTCTCTCTGTGCTCTGTCCCCCCAATATTCCTTCAGGTCGCACAAGATCTGCCTGCAACCCTCTTATGGTTAAACTGCCAAAGTCGAGACTCTCTGCTCACCTTCACTCTTTCATTCCCCTTTTCTCCCGCCTCTGGAACAAACTCCCCCACTCCCTTCAATCCCACTCCTCCCTCCAGGTCGATAAACAGCTGTTCACCACCATCTCTTATCTTCCCCCATCGAAAACCTTGATCTTTTCTACCCCCGGTAATTCACTCCAGAGTCCTTGCAGTGTTCATATATTTTATTCCTCTCCCACCTCCCCCCCAAGTCCTCCCGATGTCCCTGCTCTCAAATGTTGTGTTTGTGTCCTTCCCCCTCTTCCCCCTCTCTTTTGTGTCCTTCCCCCTCTCTCCCCATCTTGTCTGCCGCTCCCCTTGTTTTTTTGTATTTTGTGTGTCGGTTTGTCTTTTTGTGTGATTAATGTTAGCTCTTTCACGAGCCTCGATCTTGTATAAAAAAAAATAAAAAAAAGGCAAAAAAAAAAAAGCCAAAAACCTTATTTTTCCACTTATGAACCTTATTTAACCAAACCCCAAACAAGCCAAACAACAAGCAAGCCAAAAACCTTATATTGCGACTTATGAACCTTATTTAACCAAACCATAAACAAGCCAAACACCTTATTTTGCGACTTATGGACCTTATTTAACCAAGCCAAAACCAAGCCAAACAACAAGCAAGAATTTTTTTTTGCGACTTATGCACCTTATTTAACCAAACCAAAAACAAGCCAAACAACAAGCAAGCCAAAAACCTTATTTTGCGACTTATGAACCTTATTTAACCAAACCAAAAACAAGCCAACAAGCCAAACAACAAGCAAGCCAAAAACCTTATTTTGCGACTTATGAACCTTATTTAACCAAACTAAAAACAAGCCAACAAGCCAAACAAGAAGCAAGCCAAAAACCTTATTTTGCGACTTATGCACCTTATTTAACCAAACCAAAAACAAACCAAACAAGCCAAACGACAAGCAAGCCAAAAACCTTATTTTGCGACTTATGAACCTTATTTAACCAAACCAAAAACAAGCGAACAAGCCAAACAACAAGCAAGCCCAAAACCTTATTTTGCGACTTATGCACCTTATTTAACCAAGCCAACAACAAGCAAGCCAAAAACCTTATTTTGCGACTTATGAACCTTATTTAACCAAACCAAAAACAAACGAACAAGCCAAACAACAAGCAAGCCAAAAACCTTATTTTGTGACTTATGGACCTTATTTAACCAAGCCAAACAACAAGCAAGCCAAAAACCTTATTTTGCGACTTATACACCTTATTTAACCAAACCAAAAACAAACCAAACAAGCCAAACAACAAGCAAGCCAAAAACCTTATTTTGCGACTTATGCACCTTATTTAACCAAACCCCAAACAAGCCAAAAACCTTATTTTGCGACTTATGAACCTTATTTAACCAAACCAAAAACAAGCCAACAAGCCAAACGACAAGCAAGCCAAAAACCTTATTTTGCGACTTATGGACCTTATTTAAACAAGCCAACAACAAGCAAGCCAAAAGCCTTATTTTGCCACTTATGAACCTTATTTAACCAAGCCAACAAGCCAAACAACAAGCAAGCCAAAAACCTTATTTTGCGACTTATGCACCTTATTTAACCAAACCAAACAAGCCAAACAAGCAAGCCAAAAACCTTATTTTGTGACTTATGAACCTTATTTAACCAAACCAAAAACAAGTCAACAAGCCAAACAACAAGCAAGCCAAAACCTTATTTTGGAACTTATGAACCTTATTTAACCAAACCAAAAACAAGCAAACAAGCCAAACAACAAGCAAGCCAAAAACCTTATTTTGTGACTTATGAACCTTATTTAACCAAACCAAAAACAAAACCAAACAAGCCAAACAACAAGCAAGCCAAAAACCTTATTTTGCGACTTATGCACCTTATTTAACCAAACCAAAAACAAACCAAACAAGCCAAACAACAAGCAAGCCAAAAACCTTATTTTGCGACTCATGAACCTTATTTAACCAAACCAAAAACAAGCCAACAAGCCAAACGACAAGCAAGCAAAAACCTTATTTTGCGACGTATGAACCTTATTTAACCAAACCAAAAACAAGCCAACAAGCCAAACGACAAGCAAGCTAACATCCTTCTTTTGCGACTTATGAACCTTATTTAACCAAACCAAAAACAAGCCAACAAGCCAAACGACAAGCAAGCAAAAAACCTTACTTTGCGACTTGTGCACCTTATTTAAACAAACCAAACAACAAGCAAGCCAAAAACCTTATTTTGCGACTTATGAACCTTATTTAACCAAACCAAAAACAAACGAACAAGCCAAACAACAAGCAAGCCCAAAACCTTATTTTGTGACTTATGCACCTTATTTAAACAAACCAAACAACAAGCAAGCCAAAAACCTTATTTTGCGACTTGTGCACCTTATTTAAACAAACCAAACAACAAGCAAGCCAAAAACCTTATTTTGCGACTTATGAACCTTATTTAACCAAACCAAACAACAAGCAAGCCTAAAACCTTATTTTGCGACTTATGCACCTTATTTAAACAAGCCATACAACAAGCAAGCCAAAAACCTTATTTTGCGACTTATGAACCTTATTTAACCAAACCAAAAACAAGCCGTCAAGCCAAACAACAAGCAAGCCAAAAACCTTATTTTGCGACTTATGAACCTTATTTAACCAAACCAAAAACAAGCCAACAAGCCAAACGACAAGCAAGCCAACAACCTTATTTTGTGACTTATGAACTTTGACCGTTGGATAATCCTGAAAATGACTGTAATGAAGGAGCTGCGCTCCAACGCGAGTCGAAAGAATTGACGCGACCAAAGACGGAATTCGTCCGAGTTGCTTTATTGAAACAAAACAGCTCAGGTATTCTCACCAGCCCGTTTATCGGGCAGCAATATATATACACATTTATGCCGGGGCGTTTGCCCGGGAAAACCGAGACCGGGCATGCCCGGGTGTCAAGGGCGAGTCCTGGAAAGGCGAGTCTGGACATGCCCGGGCGTCCTGGACGCGGCCTGGCAAGTCGAGGCTGGGCGTGCCCGGGCGCTCTGGGCGAGCCCTGGAAAGGCGAGAGCGGGCATGCCCGGGAAAGACGAGACCGGGCGTGCCCGGGAGGTTCGGGCGTGCCTGGGAACAGCGAGTCCGGGCATGCCCAGGAGAAGCGCGTCTGGGCCCGTCCGGACGAGCCCGGCGTGGCGATCGCGCCCTGGCCGCGTCCTGGCAGGTGCAAGGCGATTGTGTACATTCAGCGGGAACCGCTACACACGCCCCTCCAGAATCGACCTGCACCGGCAGGGTCAATTTAAGGGGGGTCCGGATGACCCGGCCGAAGCGACCCCTGGATGGTCGTGGGGGGGGGGGGTCCGATCTGGTGGTGGGTGGTCGAGTGGGGGGAACTGTGGACGGGAGGCGGCCTCGCCGCAGAGGAAGGGCCAACCGTGGTGGTCGGTCGACGTCCACGTGCGCCGGTTTGAGGCGGTCCACAGAGATCCGGTCCGACCGGCCGCCGACGTCGACGACGAAGGACTTGTCGCCCCGTCGCAGGACCCGGAAGGGCCCGTCGAACGGCGGCCGGAGTGGCCCCCAGTGCGCGTCATGATGCACAAAGACCTACTCCGCTGTGCGAAGCGCCGGGGGGGACGTAGGATTGGGGGCCACCGTGGCGGGACGTTGGCACGGGGGCAAATCGTCGGGCGGCCTCCTGGAGGTCCGAGCGCTCGTGTGCGGCGGACCAGGGACTGGTAGCGTCGGGCATGAACTCGCCCGGGACGCGGAGCGGCTGGCCATAGACGAGCTCGGCGGCGGACGCCCAGTGGTCCTCCTTGGGGGCCGTGCGGAGGCCCAAAAGGACCCACGGCAGCCGGTCGGTTCAACCGTCGTCCTGAAGGCCGGCCATGAGTGCGGCCTTCATGGAGCGGTGAAACCGCTCGCACAACCCGTTGGCTTGGGGGTGGTAGGCCGTGGTGCGGTGCAGCGTGACCCCCAACGAGTGGGCGACCACGCCCCAAAGTTCGGACGTGAACTGTGGGCCGCGGTCGGACGAGATGTCCGCCGGTGCGCCGAAGCGCGCGACCCAGGTGGCGATGAACGCCTGCGCCACGTCGGCGGTGGTGGTGGAGGTGAGGGGCACGGCCTCCGGCCACCTGGTGGTCCTGTCCACCATGGTGAGCAGGTGGGTGAACCCCCGCGATGGGGGCAGGGGACCCACCAGGTCCACGTGGACGTGGTCGAAACGCCGTGCAGGCACGGTGAAAGGTGCTAGCGGGGCCTGGGTGTGGCGGTGGACCTTGGCCCGCTGGCAGGCCGTGCAGGCATTGGCCCAGTCGCGGATGTTCCGTCGAAGGCCGTGCCAGACGAAACGCGCCGACACCAGCTTCTGAGAAGCTTTCCGGCCCGGGTGAGAAAGGTCGTGGATGGAGGCGAAGATGCGGCGCTGCCAGGAAACGGGCACGATGGGGCGAGGCAGGCTGGCCCTGGGAGACGTCGCAGAGCAGGACGGTGCCCGCGAAGGGGATGTCGGCCAGGCGGAGGCCCGTGTCCGCCGCCCGGAGGGCCTGCACCGAGGTGTCGGTGGTCTGGTCGGCCGCCATGAGCGCGAAGTCCACGCCGAGGTGGACCGCGTTCGCGCTGGCCCGAGAAAGACAGTCAGCCACGGAGTTGTCTTTGCCGGCGACGTGCCGGATGTCTGTGGTGAATTCCGACACGGCGGAGAGGTGGCGCTGCTGGCGGGCCGACCACGGCTCCGTGACTTTGGCCATTGCGTAGACCAACGGCTTGTGGTCGACGAAAGCCGTGAACGGGCGGCCCTCCAGGCGGTGTCGGAAATGGCGAACGGCCAGGAATAGACCGAGCAGCTCGCGGTCGAACGTGCTGTATTTTAACTCGTTCGGCCGGAGTTGCCGGCTGAAAAAAGCGAGTGGCTGCCAAACCCCGTCCACCCATTGTTCATGGACGGCGCCCACCGGGTAGTTGGAGGCGTCCGTAGTGAGGGCGATGGGCGCGTTGAGCACCGGGTGAGCCAGCAGCGTTGCGTCGGCGAGGGCCCGTTTTGTGCTCACGAAGGCCGCGTCCATGGCCGCGGACCAAACGATGCTTGGCCGGCTTGCCCCGGAGGGCCTCGTAAAGTGGCCGCATGAGCTGAGCAGCGCGGGGCACGAATCGGTGATAAAAATTCACCATGCCGAGGAACTCTTGTAGGGCCTTGATGGAACGGGGACGCGGGAATGTGGTGATGGCCTCGACCTTGGTCGGCAGCGGCACGGCCCCGGTCTTGGTGATGCGGTGGCCCAAAAAGTCAACGGTCGTTGTGCCGAAGTGGCATTTGGCCGGGTTGACAATTAAGCCGTGCTCGCTGAGGCGACCGAACAGTGTTCGGAGGTGGAGGAGGTGCTCGGCGCGGGACGTGCTGGCGACGAGGATGTCGTCCAGATAGACGAAAAGAAATGGCAGGTCGCGCAGCACGCCGTCCATTAAGCGCTGGAATGCCTGGGCCGCGTTCTTGAAGCCAAACGGCATCCTCAAAAATTCGAACAGGCCGAACGGCATGATGACGGCCGTCTTCGGGACGTCGGCCGCCCGGACAGGTACCTGGTGGTATCCCCGTATCAGGTCAATTTTGGAAAATATGACCCGTCCCGCCAAACAGGCGGAAAAGTCCTGGGTGTGCGGGATCGGGTACCTGTCGGGGGTGGTAGCGTCGTTGAGGCGGCGGTAGTCGCCACACGGGCGCCAGCCGCCCCCCGGCTTTGGCACGATGTGCAGTGGTGAGGCCCACGCGCTATTGGAGCGCCGCACGATGCCGAGGTGCTCCAACGCGTCGAACTCGGCCTTTGCGACGGCGAGCTTGGCCGGGTCGAGGCGGCGGGCCCTGTCGTAGACCGGCGGGCCCGTAGTGGGTATGTGGTGCTCGATCCCATGCCGCACTGCGACGGCCGAAAACGTCGGCCGCGTGAGGGCCGGGAATTCCGCTAGCAGGCGAGCGAACTCGTTCGCCGTCGGGAGGGCGCACGCCAGTTCGGTCAGCGCGGAGCTGCTCATCGTGCACGCCAGGGAGCTGAAGGTCTCGGCGTTGACAAGGCGACGTCGTTTGACGTCGACCAGCAGCCCATGCGCGCAGAGGAAGTCGGCGCCCAGCAAAGCCATGGGGACGCAGGCGGTCACAAAGGTCCACTGAAAGCGCTGGCTGCCGAAGCAGAGGGTGACGTCGCGCGGGCCGAAAGTGCGTATGGCCGAGCCATTAGCAGCGATCAAAGAGGGGCCGCAAACGGCGTCCCGCCTGTCCTGCTCGGAGGCGGGTATGACGCTCAGGTGGGCGCCGGTGTCACAGAGGAAACGCCGCCCGGACGCTTTGTCCCGAATAAAAAGCAAGTTGCCCGAGTGGCCGGCGCTCATGGCTGGGAATGAATGCCGGCCCGGCCGTTTCCCGACTTGCCTAAAGTGCACGGGGGTCGGCACGTCCGAGCCTTGTGTCCGAACCTGGCGTGGTAATAACACCATGCCTGGTCAGGTGGAGGCCCCGGCCGTCGTGTCGGAAGCGGTCGGCGCGGCGTGGCGGCCGCCAGTTGCACCGGCAGTTCGGCCTCCAACCGCGCAGGGCGCTCGGGCGTCGCCTCGGACGGCGGCAGGCTCCAGGCATCCGCGCCGATGTGTTGGCCCGCCGAGATCTTATCGGCTTCCCTGGCGAGGGCGCGGGGATCGGTGATCGACGTGCCAGCCAGGGCGAGGCGTACCGGGTGAGGCAGCTGGCGAAGGAACAGCTCGTGGAACAGAAAATCCGGAGAGTGCTCACCAAGCAACGAGAGCATATAGTCCATGCGCTCGGACGGGCGCGTGTCGCCGAGCTCGGGCAGGTCGAGCAGGCGCCGTGCGCATGCCGCCGGTGAGGGCGAAAGCATCGAGGAGGAGCGTCTTCAGCGCGTCATACTTGTCAGCAGCCGGCGGGTGCTCGAGGAGGCTCAGGGCGCGGGCCGCGGTGGCGGAACCGAGCGCTGCCACGACATGGTGGAAGCGGGTGTCGTCCGCGGTGATGCCTCGCAGGGCGAACTGGGAGTCCGCCTGGGCGAACCAAACAGCCGCGTGAGCCTCCCAGAAGGTAGGCAGTTTAAGAGTCACTGCCGTGTCCATGTCGATAGGTCACCAGTGAAGGAGCTGCGCTCCAACGCGAGTCGAAAGAATTGACGCGACCAAAGACGGAATTCGTCCGAGTTGCTTTATTGAAACAAAACAGCTCAGGTATTCTCACCAGCCCGTTTATCGGGCAGCAATATATATACACATTTATGCTGGGGCATTTGCCCGGGAAAACCGAGACCGGGCATGCCCGGGTGTCAAGGGCGAGTCCTGGAAAGGCGAGTCTGGACATGCCCGGGCGTCCTGGACGCGGCCTGGCAAGTCGAGGCTGGGCGTGCCCGGGCGCTCTGGGCGAGCCCTGGAAAGGCGAGAGCGGGCATGCCCGGGAGGTTCGGGCGTGCCCGGGAACAGCGAGTCCGGGCATGCCCAGGAGAGGCGCGTCTGGGCCCGTCCGGACGAGCCCGGCGTGGCGATCGCGCCCTGGCCGCGTCCTGGCAGGTGCAAGGCGATTGTGTACATTCAGCGGGAACCGCTACAGTAATATGATTTTTTTCTTGTATGCATTCCCATTGTTAGTTGTTTGAAAGCATTTATGTGGACCCTTCCATCTACACTGGCTCAAATATAAGGGTGTGTGGTGTGTGGCAGGTAAAATGTGTGATTTTAGTGTTTCATCATTGATGCCTTAAAATTATAACTGAGGCCTAAATCATCAAATAAATATAAATGGAGACTGGGTGCATTGGACAATGGTATAAGCATTCAAAATTAGAAGAGGATTGGCTCAGGAATGAAGGAATGTGTTTGTTGTCCTGAAAGAAAGGAGGAAAGAAAGAAAGAAGCATAGGTAGACCGACAATGACACCCAGTAGAATGCATACCTATGCCAGGCTGAACAGTTTATGTTTTGTATCCCACAGATAGGCCGGATATGCAACGGACCTGAATGAAAATCTAATCAGCTTGTTCTTGTCACCGAAACAACTCATCCACCAAGTTTAATCCTAATCCGTCCATATATTTTTGAGATATCCCGCTATACTGTATGTCGGTTTTAGCCATATCACTCAGTGGTGAAGAATCACTTTAAAAATTCTACTAGCCGGATCCGGATCTGGATCTTCACCAAAATTGAAGCAGTTCTTCTTTCTCAGACACCCAACGTCTCCACAAAGTTTCGTCCAAATCTGTCCACACATTCTTGAGATATCGTGCCCTATCTTCGTATAGTTTTTGGCCCTATCTTCCAATGGTGAAGAATCACTTATGAAATTAAATAATTCTCGTATCTGCACTCATATTCAGATCTTCACCAAAATCTTATCGATTCGTCCTTGTCGCATACCCAAAATTCCACCAAGTTTCATCCAAATCAGTCAATAACTTTTTTTTAGATGTTTTGCTCAGACAGCCAACCAGAGGTGAATACATAAGCTCCATCCACCTTCGGTCCACCCCATCCCATCCCCATAATTAGGCATGACTTGTAGTGTACATCTGGTTTTCAATAACACGTATAAACCACTCAATAAGCACACCCTAAGTGTGCGAATTGCCATACTTTTTGAACCTTCCTCGGATACCAAAAATGTTGTTCATTCATACCCCTATCTAGTTATCAAATTGCTCAGTTTATGCTCATTTTTAGTTACCAATTAGGTTACCTTCACTCTGAATCAGCCCAGTCTTGTTTAGCAATTCCTCAGTGGCCTCACTTAGCATCCCAATATATCTAGTCTTGCAACAGCTCCCATGACATCCCCCATCGGTCCATAACTACACGTCTACAAGCAGACCATGGCCGGTCACCACTCGTTAATTGAAACAAAATCCAATATTTGAAAGCACCAACTTATAATATGTGCCATGTGGCAAAGTATGGAAAAGAAAGGGCATTCCATAGCTTGTAGAAAATTCCAAACAATAGTAAATAAGGGACATTCAAAAAAATATCGCGTGCATGCTGGACTACCCTTGTGTTCTTAGGAGGAACCATTTAATGCTCTAGAAATGTTCATATGAAGGGGTGCCAATTTGATTCATACACCTGCATGAAGAAGTAAATGTATTTTAACTGATATATGTCGGCCGCACCTTTATCATGTTCATCATGCCATTTTACGTGATGCTGGCACTTCATCATTCAATCTCATGACCTCTTGGAAACCAGACTTGTACTTGAATAACTACATAATTGTGCCTATGCTATGCAAAAACACTATCAGAGGTTGAGTAAATCGAGACAAAGACTGTTTGAAGCAGAATTAAGGGCTCGAGGAAAGTGAAAAATCAAAAAATCAGAAATCTCTAAAGGCTTTAGCAGAGGGCGGTGGAGTGTTAGTGACGATAGAATGAAAACGTTTTAGTTGTCCAAATGATCCTGAACGTGAAGTCAAACGGGGGAGGACGATGTGGTGGAAAAGAGGGGGGGAGGAAGAGGGCATGCGTGATAGGCAGGAATGCGGGCGGTGGGGCGGCTCTGCGCGGGTGAGGGGCATACTGGGTGTTTTGGCACAGCGTGGTGCTGTGGCTAACTCCAGCGGGGGTGCCCATTTGTAAGGAATAGCTTTTTCATCGGTGCTCAGCAGACAGCAATTGACAGTCATTTTCTTCTGCCTCTTTTGTGTTTGGTCTGCTTCTGTGTCCTTCCATCTCCCTCCCATTCCTTCTGCCCCCCTCCTTTCTTCCATCCCTCTCTCCGCTTTCCCTCTCCATGTTGCTTTTATCCCTCTCTGTTCCCTTTAACCTTTCTCCATCCTCTCACTTTTTTTTCTCTTCACCATATCAACGTGACCGTGTCCATCTTGGGTTGTGTGGGTGGAGATGCTGGTTTGTTGGTAAACTTGTCAACCACCTACGTGCTCCCACACTTCATTCTCCGCCATCTTACCTTTTCCATACATTTTGGCTGACATTAACATGCTACTTTTGCAGTAAAATCGGGTTGAAGCTTTCTGCATTATTGGATTTGCTGCTTGCAGAATTATTGAAATGGTATGTGTTGGTATTGAATCTGAAAGGATTTCATCTCCTTGTAAACTCAAAAAGTTACAGAATGTAGAGCACAAAGTATGGAACAGACCAACGTTCACGAACTTTGGGTTAATTGTGATTATTGAATAAGGTTAATGTTTATTGTGGTTTAATCAAATCGACCCTATTTCTGTGTGCAGGTGAAGAATATTCCTCTGCCTATTTCGCCAAAAAGTCCATGGAGTATGGACAGCAATCTCATGCACATCAGGTATGAGTCGGTCATCGCACTCACCAATGGTCATTATCAGTCGTCAGCTACCACCATTGCTCACAAACTCTCGCTTGAGGTCACCAGATCTCATCTGCAGCTATCACAAAAAAAACACTACACTGTAGAAAAAACTCAAAGCATCTGATGTAACACCTTCACCCTTATGCACAGACACTTACTGCCCATCTTACTATAAAATAGGCTACGGTGATTCTGTCTGTCTGTCTGTCTGTCTGTCCGGGGGTGTGGCTTACTCCGTTTACAGAGTAGCTCCATCCATTCTGGGAGAGGCTTCATATAAACAAATATCCACCATTTTATGAACTCGAATAGCTTTGAGGCCTGTTTAGTTAGGCCCGTGCTGTCTTTCTCTCTCTCGCAGGTTTATGTCCACTCGAATTCGATATATCATTTCATTTTTAACAGTCACTAACATAGTTTTAGACTCGGTTGAAAAAAAACGGGCAGAAAATCCCATGAAAGTTTCCGATTATAGAACGAAATGATTTCTCAAAGGCCTGTAAAATAAAGCCCATTCATTGAGTCACCCTCACGATTTTATCTCGAATTCACCATCTGATTTAATTTTTATCGATGGTTTTAGACTCGGTGTCAGAAATAATTGAGAACATTCACGCACATACGGGAAAATGCAGAGATATATTTTTTAAAGATCGCGCCACGATGATACACGACAATACACCGCCTAAAATAACAGTCGGGGAAAATGTCGACTTGTATTAAAAATTCGCTTTTTCTTTTCCGTTAAGATATATTACTTTTACTTTTGATGCAGTCGTCACAACAACGTCAACAATGATGCCGACATACATTTCTTCGTTCTTATTTCATTCAACATTATTATCCGGAAGTAAAATATGTTTCAGGAAATTTCCGAGAGATACTTCTTCGTTTTTTTATTTATTAGTTATGTGTACATACACTTTACATAGGTTTCTTTGAAATCTTTAATGACTCAACCGGAATCGACGCGGGACTCTCTATCATACACCGCCCAAATAGCTCAAAATGTCGACATATAATATATGAGAAATTTGCTTTTTCTTTTCCGTTAAGATATATTACTTTTTCCGTTTGATGACAGTCGTCACAAAAACGTCAACAATGATGCCGACATATATTTCTTCGTTCTAATTTCATTCATTATTATCCGGTAGTAAAATATGTTTCAGGAAATTACCGAGAGATATTTCTTCGTCTTTTTTTTATTAGTTATGTGCGCATACACTTTAAATAGGTTTATTTGAAATCTTTAATTTTCACAATGTAATTTACTTGCCATTTGATGATTACGAGACACTTCCTCTTGAGGATCGTGACAATTCATGCGTTGCGTGGAAACTTCCATTTCCAAAATGAACGAGACGGTCGATGAAGAACGCAGACTTGAGCAGGATGCAGCAAGAAAACGAATGAGACAGGAGAACGAGACCGTCGACGAACGTCAATGCAGACTTGAGCAGGATGCAGCAAGAAAACGAATGAGACAGGAGAACGAGACCGTCGACGAACGTCAATGCAGACTTGAGCAGGATGCAGCAAGAAAACGAATGAGACAGGAGAACGAGACCGTCGACGAACGTCAATGCAGACTTGAGCAGGATGCAGCAAGAAAACGAATGAGACAGGAGAACGAGACCGTCGACGAACGTCAATGCAGACTTGAGCAGGATGCAGCAAGAAAACGAATGAGACAGGAGAACGAGACCGTCGAAGAACGTCAATGCAGACTTGAGCAGGATGCAGCAAGAAAACGAATGAGACAGGAGAACGAGACCGTCGACGAACGTCAATGCAGACTTGAGCAGGATGCAGCAAGAAAACGAATGAGACAGGAGAACGAGACCGTCGACGAACGTCAATGCAGACTTGAGCAGGATGCAGCAAGAAAAAGAACGAGATGGGAGAACGAGACCCTCGACGAACGTGATCACAGACTCGCACAGGATGCTGCTGCAACAACTATGGAATACAATATTTATAAATAACGTTTGGTTTTAATCCACTTCTACTTTGTAAAGTAAAGTGTTTTCGATACTTTCAAATTTATAAATGAACAAGAGTCAAGGCGGGTTCTCCACCCTCCACCCTCCCAAGTCAAATCAAGTGAAGTCAACCAAGTGAAGGTAGACGTTTCACTTCCCATCCTCTGCTCCCTCCTCCCCTGTATGTGATCCTTTCCTCCTCTCGCCTGTGTGCAATGCTGTCCACTGTGCAGCGTGCATAGTGAGGGGTTGGAGAGGAGCGAGAAATTGGAGAGAAGCGAGGGGTTTGCAGAGGAGCGAGGCGTTGGAGAGGAACAAGGGGTTGGAGAAGAGCGAGGGGTTGGAGAGTGAGGAGCGAGGGGATGGAGAGTGAGGAGCGAGGGGTTGGAGAGTGAGGAGCTAGGGGTTGGAGAGTGAGGAGCTAGGGGTTTGGAGAGTGAGGAGCTAGGGGTTTGGAGAGTGAGGAGCTAGGGGTTGGAGAGTGAGGAGCTAGGGGTTGGAGAGTGAGGAGCTAGGGGTTGGAGAGTGAGGAGCTAGGGGTTGGAGAGTGAGGAGCTAGGGGTTGGAGAGTGAGGAGCTAGGGGTTGGAGAGTGAGGAGCTAGGGGTTGGAGAGTGAGGAGCTAGGGGTTGGAGAGTGAGGAGCTAGGGGTTGGAGAGTGAGGAGCTAGGGGTTGGAGAGTGAGGAGCTAGGGGTTGGAGAGTGAGGAGCTAGGGGTTGGAGAGTTAGGAGCTGGTGGTTGGATAGTGAGGAGCTCGGGGTTGGAGAGTGGGGAGCTAGGGGTTGGAGAGTGGAGCTAGGGGTTGGAGAGTGAGGAGTTGGAGATTGAGGAGTTGGAGAGTGAGGAGTTGGAGATTGAGGAGTTGGAGAGCGAGGAGCGAGGGGTTGGAGAGCGAGGAGCGAGTAGTTGGAGAGCGAGGAGCGAGTAGTTGGAGAGTGAGGAGCGAGTAGTTGGAGAGTGAGGAGCGAGTAGTTGGAGAGTGAGGAGCGAGTGGTTGGAGAGTGAGGAGCGAGCGGTTGAAGAGTGAGGAGCGACGGCTTGGAGAGTGAGGAGCGAGGGGTTGGAGAGCGAGGAGCGAGGAGTTGGAGAGCGAGAAACTAGGGGTTGGAGAGCGAGAAACTAGGAGTTGGAGGGCGAGAAACTAGGAGTTGGAGGGCGAGGAGCTAGGGGTTGGAGAGCGAGGAGTTGGAGAGTGGGGCGCTAGGGTTGGAGAGCGAGGAGAGAGGGGTTGGAGAGTGAGGAGCGAGGAGAGAGGGGTTGGAGAGTGAGGAGCGAGGAGTTCGAGAGTGAGGAGCGAGGAGTTGGAGAGTGAGGAGCGAGGAGTTGGAGAGTGAGGAGCGAGGAGTTGGAGGGTGAGGAGCGAGGGGTTGGAGAGTGAGGGGCGAGGGGTTGGAAAGCGAGGAGCAAGGGGTTGGAGAGTGAGGAGCGAGGGGTTGGAGAGTGAGGAGCGAGGGGTTGGAGAGTTAGGAGCGAGGGGTTGGAGAGCGAGGTGCGAGGGGTTGGAGAGCGAGAAGCTACGGGTTGGAGAGTGAGGAGCTAGGGGTTGGAGAGTGAGGAGCTAAGGGTTGGAGAGTGAGGAGCTAGGGGTTGGAGAGTGAGGAGCTAGGGGTTGGAGAGTGAGGAGCTAGGGGTTGGAGAGTGAGGAGCTAGGAGTTGGAGAGGAGAGTGAGGAGCGATTGGAGAGGAGAGTGAGGAGCGATTGGAGAGGAGAGTGAGGAGCGATTGGAGAGGAGAGTGAGGAGTGATTGGAGAGGAGAGTGAGGAGCGATTGGAGAGGAGTGTGAGGGATTAGAGAGGAGTGTCAGGGATTGGAGAGGACTGTGAGGGATTGGAGAGGCATGAGGGTGGAGTGAGGAGAGTGTCAGGTGGAGAGGAGTGAGGAGTCACATATTATGTGAAATAAATAAATTGTGTTCATTTCACCATTTCTGGATCTGATGAATTGCCAGTAACCATTTTGTAAAATTTAATGTGCAACATCTAAATCAAGATGTCCAAATGTCACACACGTCCATGCCTGTGGGATTCCCACGGGTGACACCACTATTCTTACTATAATTCACCAAATGTCTGTCTGTCTGTCTGTCCGTCTGTTCCCAGGTACCGCAAAAACGGCTGAACCGATCTCAACGAAATTTTGGGTGGGTAATCCTGGGAGCCCCTGGGGTAAAATAGGCTATATTGTTTTTCCAATTTTCCCCAATTTTCCAATTTTTCCAATTTTCCAGTTTTTCCAAACACTATGGAATAATATTTACCGATATAAACAGTGATGTGGCTTTTATTGAAATTCTACAAATACTGTTTAGATTTTGATGATTTGAGTGTGATATGATTTAACGGATATTTATATAAATTGTTTAAAATATAAAAAAAATCCTTCAATTTCTGATATTTTTCCGTTTCATTTGGGCTTCCCAATTGAAGCCCCGCCCATAGGGCACGTACCGTTGCTAGTTACCCTAATTTACCACATCCATACTACTGCTGTCTCCACTTTATACAACCACAATTTCTACATAAACACCATCAACGTTTTACTACCAATTATTGTTTGCACTCTGTTATATCCTGCTGAGTAGCTATTCATTACTTCAATCTGTGTATAATAATCATCAGATGTGCCATTTCTATGCACTTCATACCACAAAGACTGCCCACTACCTCCACATACACGAATACTGCCGACATCAAACTATTTTCACACCGATTATAACCTTGCTCCCCGATTGACTCACTCTGTTGACTAATTTCTCAAACATATTTTCAAATACCTTTCCATTCCTGCACTGCCCACCGACTAATCCAATCCCAGACTTTGATATGTGAATAAAATATAAAAAATAAACATGCTGTTGTTGGGTGAAGAGTGCTGAATACACCAAATCGAACAAGGCCATTGGTGGACAATGGAGAAACATGCTACCTGTGTTTGTGCACCTAGACAATTGTGCTTGTAATTCATGCAAAAGTATCTCTACTATTACTTTCTTAATACCCCCAATTATCGGGTCGCCACGTCAAAAGCCAAGATGGCCGCCGCCATGCATGTCTGAACCTTGAGATGAATATCTTGAAAAATAAGCGAAGTACCAACTTCTAAATTGGTGTGTGGGTGTATCTCGGCATAAGGAGGAACGCTATTGAAAATTGGGTGGCCACGTCAAAATCCAAGATGGCCACCACCATATATATGTCTGAACCTTGTGAGCGAAATATCTTGGAAAAATAAGCGAAGTACCAACGTCTAATCTGGTGTGTGGGTGTATCTAGGCATAAGGAAGAACGCTATTGAAAATTGGGTCGCCACGTCAAAATCCAAGATGGCCACCACCATATATATGTCTAACCTTGTGAGCGTAATATCTTGAAAAATAAGCGAAGTACCAACTTCTAATCTGGTGTGTGGGTGTATCTAGGCATAAGGAAGAACGCTATTGAAAATTGGGTCGCCATGTCAAAATCCAAGATGGCTGCCTCCATGTATGTCTGAACCTTGTGAGCGAAATATCATATCATAGCATGTTTTCTGCATGTTCCACTTTGTCAACTCACATCACTTCCCCGACGGGGGACCTAGGCGTAACGCTTGTTTAATTTTTCTTGTGGGGTTTGTTGATGGGGAAGCTTGGCTAAGTCTTTTTAAAAAATGGCTGGCCAGGCCTGATATACAACGAGAACCGATTTGGGCAGGAATTAGAAATATTGGTCTGGGATCTAGGAATATCTGGCCTACACTTCATGAAAAACATCCTGGGATATTGAAGGTCCACCAGCTAAGGCTTTTGGATGGGTCCCCAGCTTAACGTCAATCCGAGGGACGGCACACCTCCTGTGTGCGATGCACCAATCTGAAAGTTCATGGTCAAGTCAATATTCAATTCCAATTCCAGTTAGTCCTTGCAATAGAAAAACTAGCAACGGTACCTGCCCTATGGGCGAGGCTTCAATTGGGAAGCCCAAATGAAAAGGCAAAATATCAGAAATTGAATGCTTTTTTTATTTTAAACGATTCATATAAACATACGTTGAATCATATCACATGCAAATCATCAAAATCTTAACAGTACATGGCGCCCATTTTGAAAAAAGATTGAATTCTGCAAAACGGAAGCAGCCGCTACACGTCTTTCTCAGTCACACGTTTATGTGTGAAGATTGCGCGCCGAATCTGTAACACGGAAGCGGCCGCTACACCTGTTTCTCAGTCGCTTTGCACACGCTGCCGTGTTACTTCGGAGCCGCACGTTTATATAGGAAGAGTTCGTCAGGAGTCGATCTACTCTCTCCTGGTACGTAGAATAAGCAGTATTTGTAGAATTTCAACAAAAGCCACATCACTGTTCATATCGGTAAATATTATTCCATCGTGTTTGGAAAAACTGGAAAATTGGAAAAATTGTAAAAACAATTTAGCCTATTTTACTCCAGGGGGTCCGAGGATTACCCACCCAAAATATCGTTGAGTTCGGTTCAGCCGTTTTTGCGGTACCTTCAAACGGACAGACAGACGGATGGACATTTGGTGAATTATAGTAAGATGGTGAAGGGTGAGTTGACTGCAGGTAGGAGGACAGGTGCAGGCAGTGTTGAAAGTGAATTCAGTGTGAGCAGTGGTGAGGATGGAAGGAGTGCTGATAGTGGCAATGGTGGAGTGAGTGTTGGTAATGGTGTGGATAGACGGAATGCTGGCAGTAGTGAGTGTGGAACGATTTCTCATAATGTCGATGGTAGAGAATGTGCAGGTAGTTGAGGGCAAAGTGAGTACTGGCAGTTGTGAGGATGGAGTGAGTGCTGATGGTGGAGTGAGTGCTGGCAGTTGTGAGGATGGAGTGAGTGCTGATGGTGGCAATGGTGGAGTGAGTGCTGGCAGTTGTGAGGATGGAGTGAGTGCTGATGTTGGCAATGGTAGAGTGAGTGCTGGCAGTTGTGAGGATGGAGTGAGTGCTGATGGTGGCAATGTTGGAGTGAGTGCTGATGGTGGCAATGGTGGAGTGAGTGCTGATGGTGGCAATGGTGGAGTGAGTGCTGATGGTGGCAATGGTGGAGTGAGTGCTGATGGTGGCAATGTTGGAGTGAGTGCTGGCAGTTGTGAGGATGGAGTGAGTGCTGATGGTGGCAATGGTGGAGTGAGTGCTGATAGTGGCAATGGTGGAGTGAGTGCTGATGGTGGCAATGTTGGAGTGAGTGCTGATGGTGGCAATGTTGGAGTGAGTGCTGGCAGTTGTGAGGATGGAGTGAGTGCTGATGGTGGCAATGTTGGAGTGAGTCCTGGCAGTTGTGAGGATGGAGTGAGTGCTGATGGTGGCAATGGTGGAGTGAGTGCTGGCAGTTGTGAGGATGGAGTGAGTACTGATGGTGGCAATGTTGGAGTGAGTGCTGGCAGTTATGAGGATGGAGTGAGTGCTGATGGTGGCAATGGTGGAGTGAGTGCTGGCAGTTGTGAGGATGGAGTGAGTGCTGATGGTTGCAATGGTGGAGTGAGTTCTGGCAGTTGTGAGGATGGAGTGAGTGCTGATGGTGGCAATGGTGGAGTGAGTGCTGGCAGTTGTGGGGGTGGAGTGAGTGCTCATGGTGGCAATGGTGGAGTGAGTGCTGGCAGTTGTGAGGATGGAGTGAGTGCTGATGCCAATGGAGGAGTGAGTGCTGGCAGTTGTGAGGGTGGAGTGAGTGCTGATGGTGGCAATGGTGGAGTGAGTGCTGGCAGTTATGAGGGTGGAGTGAGTGCTGATGGTGGCAATGGTGGAGTGAGTGCTGGCAGTTGTGAGGGTGGAGTGAGTCCTGGCAGTGACGAGGATGGAGCGAATTCTTGCAGTGGTGAGGGTGGAGGATGTTCAAGCAGTTGAAGGCAGAGTGAGTGCAGGCAGTTATAAGGTCGTGCAAATTCAGGCAGTTGTTAGGGTTGAATGAGTGCAGGCAGTGATGAGGGTGGAGCAAGTACTGACCGTGGCTAGGGTAATGCAAGTGTGGCAGTGGCTAGTGTGGAACTCGTGCATGTAGTTGTGAGGATAAAGCGAGTGCAGGCAATGTGAAGGTGGAGCGAGTGCAGGGGGGTTTGGGGTCTTTAAGGCTCTTCATGGTCTTTTGCGTCTTCTGGGTCTTTAAGGATATTTAGGCTCTTCATGGTCTCTTGGGTCTTCTGGGTCTTTAAGGATATTTAGGGTCTTCATGGTATTTTGGGTCTTTGGGGTATTTAAGGGTCTTTTTGGTCTTCTGGTTATTTTAGGTCTTTAACGGTCTTTTGGGTCTTTGAGGTCTATAAGGGTCTTCAGAGTATTTTGGATCTTCAGGGCCTTAAGGGTCTTCTGGGTCTTTGGGGTCCTTTGGAGTCTTCAGGTTATTTTAGGTCCTCTGGGTATTTTACATCCTCTGGGTCTTTTGGATCTTCGGGGTCTTAGAGATCTTTAGGGGCCTTGGTGGTCTTCAACGGTCTAAGGGGCCTCATCAGTCTAAAGGGTCGAAAGTTACATTCCAATAGTACATATTTAATAGACTATGTAATTAATAAACAGGCTGCAACCGACATTCAAACAGCACGTAATTAATAGACATATAGTCACATGGCTAAATGGACGGATGGACGGCCTCACCAACCATGTTTTTTTGATTTCATACATTTCGATATATCGATAGATATGGACAGATTGACTGAATATTTATTTAACTTCCTGTATATGTGCAAACAAACGACTGAGCATATACTCCACATGCGCAACAAAAATGAATGTAACTCAAGATTGCAAGAAGAACAATCATTTTAAGATCAGACACAATCAGGCAACTTGCATATATATATGCCATTTAATATGGAATATTTTTTTTGTGAGGGTGAACTTACTTTTCAAGATGTCTTAGAACCAATAGTTCATTGGAATTATGTTGAAATTATTCTAGATTTTGTTAATGTGACCTTTAAAAGAAACAAAAACCACATTTGACATTTCGAAACAAATAAATTGATCCTTGAAAGTGATGTAAACTGATATCGAACTCAATTCACGGACAGTACTGTGTTTAACTTCGGTACGTTTTCCAGAAGTATCTCTTTATTTTGCACATTAGCCAAATTTTTGTTTAACAAAAATAAAAGTTAAATTACGACTGGGATTACGGACAGTAAAATTACAGTTCAGTACTTTGTGTAACCCCCACGAGCATTCAGGAGAGCACGTACACGTTGAGGCATGCTGTTCACGAGATTTGCCAAGGTTTGGACAGGAATCACTTGCCATGCAGCGACAATAGCCTGCTGCAATTCACGCACAGAGGTCGGCTGCTGGTCCAAGTGGTCGATTTGATGCGTTAATTCTGCCCACAAGTTCTCTATTGGATTCATATCCGGGGACATGGCAGGCCACTCCATATGCTCTACACCACGGTCAGCAAGAAAGTGTTGGATCATGCGAGCACGATGAGGCCATGCATTGTCATTTTGGAAGACAAAGTTTCCTCGAAAGGCTGCACGAGCAAATGGAAGCAATGTTTCTTCCAGAATGGCCCTGTACTTGAACTGGTTCAGGTTTCCATTCAGAACAACCAGGTCAGTTTTGCCCCCTGCATGAAAAGCAGCCCAAACGGTCACCCCACCACCTCCAGCTTAGACTCTTGGCACTATACAATCTTTGTTGTAGGCTTCATGCACTTGTCTGCGCACTCGGACGCGGCCATCTTGACGATACACCAGAAATCTAGACTCGTCACTGAAGATCACGTGATTCCAGTGTCCAGGCTGCCATTGACGGTGCTCTCTGGCCCACTGCAATCGGCGCTGGCGGTGTTGTCTGGTCAGGCGTGGCTTTCTCAGGGGACGCCTGGCACGATAGACTGCTTGAACCAGTCGTTGGTTGAATAGCCTTCTGGATACAGGCACATTTGCCAGTTGCTGCCACTCAGCCCCAAGCCGATTCGCTGACTTGGTACGGCCATTGCGGACTAACCAGTGCAGCTGGCGATCATCCCTCCTTGTGGTTCTGCGGGGACGTCCTGGCCTCGGTATTGGAGTAGGGACACCCCTCTGAGCATTTCGTTTCAGGATCTTTGACACCTGACCTTGAGTGATGCCATACTGCCGAGCAATAGCATGCTGTTTCATGCCGTAATTTCGTAAAGCCACCACTCCATGACAAACAGCATTGTCGAGTTGACGGACCATCTCCAGAGGAAGCGGCAATAACCTTTGGAGACGTGCAGCAGTTGTTTTCCACTAATACAGAATGCAACAACCCTTGTATACCCGACTGTGAAGCCAATCATCAAATGCACCTGTCCATACACTTTGCCACGCCACCTGTGATATAATCCTGTTGTTGACTTCTTGCTGCGACAGACAATCAGTGACATGGTTCTTTTGACAAATAAATCACCAAAGTGTAAAAGAAACTCACCAGATTGATAAACTGAGTTAGTAAAGTAAACCCACGTCAAGAAAAAAAAAAATATGCCATATTAAATGCCAAGTCTGTATATATATATATATTGTCACGCAACCGCGATTAACACCACAGTTGCGGAGGCCAATTGTGAGGCTTTTAACTCCCGAGGCGAAAACTCAATAGCGGATTCCAAATCAAGCACAAACGCGCGGAATGGCGGACACAGCAAAGCTCCGCAGCCTTACCTATTAAAATGAAACAGGAACTGCGTTCAGATATATACAGAAAATAATATAAGGATTTATTAAATGAAAAGTAAAGACAGTGAAAAAGCACGCACCGGAATAACTCTAATAATAAGCCTAAATTGGGATCCCACACACAACAGATACCAAACACGATACGAGGGAGATGAATTAAAGAAAATAACACGTCTTTTATGTAAAGTGTATTCGCGGATACGGCCTTATCTCGTCCTTGTCGTCTTGGTTGCTGCCGTCCAACACCCGGCTCCTTTCGTCCCGCAGCACGCCTCGCTCCAAGTTCCACGGCCCCTGAGCACCACCAGGCCTCGTCGGTTCAACGGCACACCACGAGCTCCCTTGCTCCAAGGGTCCAACGCAGGGCTGCACGAAGCCAGCGAACTTCACTAGACCAGGGACAGGAAGGACTCTCCAAACTCGGAATCGCACCGGGACCTTCTCAAGCCGTGAACTCCTTCGAACTCCACTCACACCGCGAGTGCTGGCAGCAAACTCTTCTGCAGAACTCTTCTCAACTGCTGCCCAACTAAGAGCATGAACCACAAGAGACCAAAAGCTGCACTGCCAGACGCCAGAGAGGCAAGAGAACCAGAGCCAAGAGAGTGTTCGGCGCTCCCTTAAATAACCTCGCTGGTGACGTCACGTCCCTTGGTGCGCCACCCAATCAGTGCCCTCCACCGAATCACAGGCCTGTAGTGCTGTGATAGCGCATGGCACTCGAGGCCCAGCGGAGGTGTAGCTGGCTGCGGCCATCATCGGGCAGTGTCCTGGCCTGGTTTCCTGTCCGTTTGTTCCGAAGTCATTGTCAGGGAAAGGAATTATTTAATGTTGTGCTAGGGACCTAACTAATGTTTATGTGGTCTGCAGTGCCATAATGGACAAAGGTTTGACTACTAGGTGAGACTCACAGGGGCGTTACCTTTAATCCCTCACTACTTAACACTCGAATCTCCAGGTAGATCCACAATCATACATCTTACCCCGACAAACGCCTAAACATCAAGAACTTATTAAATGTAGAGTCCCTGTCACGACAGTCGAATACCTACCTATACAGATCTACCTAGCTCTAGATGTTGCTCTACCAAATTCATAACACAGCCCCCCCCCCCCCCCCCCGGAACCGTAGTTCCTGCAAGGTTCACCGCAGGCGCTACCATTCCAGCCTTAACACTTCCTGTCACACACTTAATTAACCTATGAAATAAATCAGGAAGGGCTGTGGGAAGTGAGTCGGACTACCTACCTACACTTCCTTACCATGCTAAACCCCTTAACCATCATGCAAGTATGTACATTTTCTTCATTGTTCCTGCGAAGGGAGGAAACAAACAACATGCAACACTAACTTAACCACAAAACTTAACCATCTTTCCAAAAACTCAAAACTCTAACCTTTGTACATACCCCGGTCTACAGACCGCGTCCCCCGGTGGATGCCACAAGACACAACCTTACCTGTGGGGCCATCCCAATGCACCCCCTAAATTTCCACGGGCCCTGTCCAGATGTTGCGGGTGAGTGACATGGCTCGGTGGATTTCGCCCACATTCATGCAACACAGACCCCTTAACCGCTCATCCTCATTCCAAAAATCATCAAGGCATTTCAAAAGTCAACAAAGCACTTATTTCAATACACCCCCCTGCAGGACCACGGCATTGATGTCATTCGCGTGTGTGTGTGCATTCCTCAACTAGGCAGCGGGGAGGTACCGCACAAAAAGATGGTGGGGGCGTATCAGGCTGTGGTGCCCGCAGTCCCAAAAACCAGTCAACCAACTTACAAGTTCATTGCCCCCCCCCCTTACCTCTTGGCCCCATGACAGCCCAACAGCCCCATTCCGCCGTTACCTCGCCGGTGAGGGTCTCCACACACACCAGGCTCCTTTGCCTCCTGCTTCCGCGCAGCAACAAGGGTCACCGGGGAAGTTCCTCACCCTGCGGCGCCCAACCAGACCCTCCACCGATGAGCTCCAATTTCCAGTTACCACCGGCTGCCAGGGGTAATTGCCGCAGAGGGGGGCCCGCAGGCATCGCTCCTCAGAGCTTGCTCTGTACTTGCGGACACACACACCTTCCCCACCCACAAGACCCCAAAACACACTTCCTCCCCCGCTGCCATTCAATTCTCCACACAACTCAGCACAATTCCATAGATGATGGGAGTACCAAAGGTGTTTCAAAGTTTGCCATGGCCTGCTACATGTGAAATCCCATTCACAGTTCAAATCATTGAATCATTACACATTTCCATTTTCAAAACGCATTTCAAAACTCAATAATCACCACTCGCTCACATTTTTCCAACCTCACGACCACATCAAAACACATAACCACAACACAAAAACATACGCCACCCACAAGACACTGCGTGGCTCCCATTCCATCCCCTCACCGGCCATGTCATCACTCTCACCCGCCTCCCAACTCCAAATTACATGTCCCCAATTTCCAAAGCAAGTCCTGAAGCCTGGGACAGTACTCCTCAAAACACTCACCTCAAGTGCAGGTAGTTGCAGGTTGGTCGGGTCCAAAGTGCAATCCACCCTCAAAATCCCAAAATTTCTCATTGAGCCTACCAAATACTTCCAAATTTTTCTTTTGTCCCCACAACACTGGCAGGTATGTGGATCCGCATCCAACGGTGATCATCACTACACAACTACCTGTGGCCACGACAGCTCTGCACCTCTACCGTGCAAGGGTCATCGGGACAAGGTGAGCAGTCAAAACGCCAACATGGCCCATGAGTGTCCATAAGGGTGCGACCCACCATCCATCCTTCGGCCCCCCTGCGAGGAACACAGCTGCACCAGCCCCAGCTGGCCAACGTGGTGAGCACCTGCTGCCAAAAACACACACTACCGCACACACAACCTCGGCCCTGGGGGGCACGGTCGCAGTGCGTGGCATCCCTACAGCCACGTCCCCTGCACCTCCCCATCATCCCCCAGTCCGACTACAGAACTGCAGCCCCCCCAGTGCTCACCAACACTTGACCACACCAAGGTCCAGTCAACAGCCATGCTCCACCAGGAGACCCACCCAGAAGACATGGTCCACACACCTCGGACACGCACAGCACCACGTTGACCGCCAGGCTACACAACTACATCCCCATAACCCCGCATCCCAAATATCAGCACAGTTGCCCCCGCAACCAGTTGAAAGCTGTGTCTTACTACCCTGTCAATTTCATCACAGCCTCCAACACTTTGGTCTGCACACCTGGATCAATAATGGCGTCACTGTACAGTGTCCACCATGACATTTCAAAATCCACCCTTAAATTTGCATCTAACCCACAGATTACCCATGCCAAACATTTGTCACATTTCACTAACCTCACCAAAGAAGGATGCTTTGCCATACACATGCCAGCCGATCATGGCCCATATGCTCGGCTCGTTACACATCTCCCCATTCATCAACCCCATGACTCTCTTCCCAACCCGAGAGTCCATAAATCATAACGGAGCATCTGTGGAAGGTCACTCTCACCATCATGTTCCACAGATGCCCCAATAGTTGTCCGGCAGGCTATCTCCATCCCTGTCCATTCGGTTTGACCCGCGTCCATCGACCAACACGGCATGGCAGGTCATCACATGCCGGTTGTCCCAAAGTCTCAGGGAGAGGGTGTCAGGTCGCATGCCCGGGTGGTCACTACATCAGGCCCAAGCTGGCCATCTGCGGTGCCACCACCAAAGCGCGACCCACAACACCTCCCCCTAGTGGTCCTCAATAAATGCCAACCCAGGCTTGAGAAACCACCTCGGACCCCTCTGGAGGTCTTAACCCCCACCAGGGTCCGGTGACCGTGCCGGCCCGAGCCACCGGCTCGGACGGCGCCCCGACGGACAAGGGACGCCACACTCCACCAGACCCCCCGTGGGACCCAGGTCATACCTCGACACCCAAGGCTGGACCCCACGTCCAAATCTCGCCATCACAGCCCCCCAGCTGGCTGGCATACCCAAATTTTGAAAGGGGCAACTTTTGCACGAGGCCATCACCCATGACCTCTCCATGTCCAAATCCCGCAGCCCGGGGACCAATCCCCACCATGGCTGCTCCAAATCAATTTCCCATTGTAATTTTATTTTAAATTTTCTTTTACAAATTTTCATTCCCACTGCCAAACCGCAGCTGCAGGGAACAACCTCTGCCCCCGGTTGTTCTGCCCCTCCCTGCAGTTGATCCAAATTCCCTACAGGGACCAAATCTCCAGGAGCTCTCTCTCCCGATCCTCCAAGATCCAAATCCAGCCCGGAGCCACCACACTCCCCCAACTGGTTGTCCAATTTGGGAGCCTCTGTTTCCAAATAGCAGTGTACGGTGAGCGTCCCCTCGGTCATTCCAACCACCTCCTTGGACCAACTCACCTCTTCCCCCAGACTCCTTTGGGCCTGGACAATCTCTACCTCCATGGGACTATCACAGGTCTCCAGCCGCTGGATCAAATCATCCTCATCCTCATAATCATCATCATCATCATCATCATTTCCACAAATCATTCCTGGCCCCGCCAGGCTTTGATCAATATCCCCAATAAATACCCGGTCCGGCTCCATTGCACGGACCCCTAAAAACTCTACCCCCTCTTGCTCCGCACCACCGCCCTGGTGCTGCACAATTCCAAATTCATCCCCCGGTTGGGGTGTTGACATCCACACGGTCCCGATAAACAACCAGGCCAGAATGTGGGAAACATTCCCCATTACAACTCTCACATTCCAAATTTCCTTCCCCATTCACCTGTGGGCACTCCCCGCTCACCTGTGGACACTCCACGTTTACCTGCAGGCATTCCCCATCTACCTGTACACATTCCCCATCCAACTGTGGACATTCCCCGCTCACCTGTACACTTGCCACAATTGCCATTCCCAGTGCAATTCCCAATTTGTCTTTCAATTTTTTAATTCCTCTCCTTCATTTGTTCATTCATTCGTTCATTCACTTTTCCCTCCAATCCCTCAATTTTGCTGTCCATCCCTTCGATCTGTTCTTTCAAACCCTCCTTTAATCTATCCATTTGCCCCTCCATGTTTTTTGTTTGGGCATTAATTTTGTTCTCCAATTGCTCGTTCTGAGCATTCATTTCCCCTTTTAATCCATTAATTTGGTCACTCATATCCTTCAGTCCTTCCCTCCATTCATTCCCCTGGGACTCCATTTTGTTTTTCATTTCTCCCATATCATTACTCATTCCCTCCATTTTATTTTCCAGCCCATCAATTTTATTACTCTGAGCATCCATTAATTCCTTTAAAAATTTCATTAAAGCCTGGTCGTCTCTGGGGGCCGTCCCACTTGTTCCCGGCTCCCCGGTAGGGGAGGGGCATAAGTTGGTGCTCGGGACGGGGGAGGTTCCAAGGCTCACCTCTACATCTAATTCCCCTATTTCCGGCTCACTCCCGACGCTGACGGAGGCCTCGCTGCGTACCTCCATCTCGTCAATCTCCGACATCCGCCTTCCGGAAGATTGTTTCCCGCGCGCGTATTTATTTTAATAATTCCAATAACACAATTTAAATTTGACGAAGACGCGATATCGCGCTCCTTTTGCCCAATTGACTACACAAATTTCTCCGCCTCGCCTATAAAAATGTTGCGTTCGAACGTCGGGCGCAATGTACGCCCGACCGTGTCGATCTCTCGCCGCGGACAAAAAAAAATTTGTCCGACGGGTTCGAATCCTACACTCCTGACACCACTTGTCACGCAACCGCGATTAACACCACAGTTGCGGAGGCCAATTGCGGGGCTTTTAACTCCCGAGGCGAAAACTCAATAGCGGATTCTATATCAGGCACAAACGCGCGGAATGGCGGACACAGCAAAGCTCCGCAGCCTTACCTATTAAAATGAAACAGGAAACTGCATTCAGATATATACAGAAAATAATATAAGGATTTATTAAATGAAAAGTAAAGACAGTGAAAAAGCACGCGCCGGTAATAACTATAATAATAAGCCTAAATTGGGATCCCACACACAACAGATACCAAACACGATACGAGGGAGATGAATTAAAGAAAATAACACGTCTTTTATGTAAAGTGTATTCGCGGATACGGCCTTATCTCGTCCTTGTCGTCTTGGTGGCTGCCGTCCAACACCCGGCTCCTTTCGTCCCGCGGCACGCCTCGCTCCAAGTTCCACGGCCCCGAGCACCACCAGGCCTCGTCGGTTCAACGGCACACCACGAGCTCCCTTGCTCCAAGGGTCCAATGCAGGGCTGCACGAAGCAAGCGAACTTCACTCGACCAGGGACAGGAAGGACTCTCCAAACTCGGAATCGCACCGGGACCTTCTCAAGCCGTGAACTCCTTCGAACTCCACTCACACCGGGAGTGCTGGCAGCCAACTCTTCTGCAGAAACTCTTCTCAACTGCTGCGCAACGAAGAGCATGAACCACAAGAGACCAAAAGCTGCACTGCCAGAGAGGCAAGAGAGAGTTCGGCGCTCCCTTAAATAATCTCGATGGTGACGTCAAATCCCTTGGTGCGCCACCCAATCAGTGCCCTCCACCGAATCACAGGCCTGTAGTGCTGTGATAGCGCGTGGCACTCGAGGCCCAGCGGAGGTGTAGCTGGCTGCGGCCATCATCGGCAGTTTCCTGGCCTGGTTTCCTGTCCGTTTGTTCCGAAGTCATTGTCAGGGAAAGGAATTATTTAATGTTGTGCTAGGGACCTAACTAATGTTTATGTGGTCTGCAGTGCCATAATGGACAAAGGTTTGACTACTAGGTGAGACTCACAGGGGCGTTACCTTTAATCCCTCACTACTTAACACTCGAATCTCCAGGTAGATCCACAATCATACATCTTACCCCGACAAACGCCTAAACATCAATAACTTATTACATGTAGAGTCCCTGTCACGACAGTCGAATACCTACCTATACAGATCTACGTAGCTCTAGATGTTGCTCTACCAAATTCATAACAATATATATATATGTATGTATGTATGTATGTATATATATATATATATATATATATATATATATATATATATATATATATATATATTGTTACAGACGCGGTGGTGGATGTTAGTTTACCGAGCGGTTTGGTATGACCACGTCTGCACAGTTTACCCGATTATGCTCGAACGTTGACTAGTCGCGCTACGCTAGATCAATGAAGGAAAAGGACACAACGGCTGGGATTCAAAGGACACGACACCAGGGATACGGTTCTCAAGACCCCCGGAGGAGGTTATATTATGGCGGAAGGTTAGACTACAGGAATGAGAGGGACAGCATAGAAAGACAGGCACTTAGACACACTTATCTTATTCCCTGACAGACGACAGATAAACAGGACAAAAGGCTGACTCACACGGGGATTGATGGCAAGGAAAGGCTGAATCGATGGCTCCAGGTGCACCTGGGCTCAGGGCAGAATCGACCCGGTTCGGTCCGGTCCAAAGATGCGGGGAGGTATCGTCGCGCTGGGGGTGGCGGTGGCTTCCTCTGCTCTCCGTAGTTCAGGCGCATCTGACCTCACATCCGGTAAGTCGCCGCGTATATCCGGCGGGGAGTGACACGCCCTCGGCTCGTTAGCTCCGCCCCAGATGGAATCGGCTCGTTGCTTCTCATTGGGTGCGTGCGGGGGGGTTACCGGCTCCGCCCTTGACGAGGGGCTGACAGGGAGCCCCTTCGTGGTAACCCCGTGGAGCGCATGGTCATGGCGGCTAACCGAGCCGGTGTGAGGACGCACACTCCCCCCGCGCGCCGTTGTTGTAGTTGTTGTTGTAGCTGTAGTTGTTGTTGTTGTTGTTGTTTGGGGAAGAAGATGGGAGGAGGTATGGGAAGGTCCTAAACTCACTACTGGTGCCATATAATCACATTCTGGTGCAACGAAGAGTCAGAATTAATGGAAACGAGTCCTTAACTGACATAGACTAAGAATAACTAGCAAGATGTCCGAAAGTTGTCTACGTGAGATGCGGTGGACCTGGGCACGACATTTAATGGGGGAAAAAGGGGAAGGTCGGTTCTACAGAGTGTTATTTACAGGCAATGGGACTAGGGAATGGGGGATTGGGGATAGTTGGGGAATATTGGGGAAATAGGGGAATATTTACAAGCGGATATGGAGGCCAAATGCCATATTCGCAACATTGCACCCTTCTCTACCCTCGGGGCGTCCCGACCCGATAAATTTTTACCTACTTTAGTGTGGCACGCAGATGTAGTTCCCTCTACTATTAACTCTACCCTGAGTGCGACAGTTTTACAGATATTCACAAATGAGTAAATATGTCCCCCTGCGACGTTGCACCCTTCTCCTCACAGAAACACACCCACAGGATAACCGAATCCGGAAAGAATTCGCAAACTAAACATACAGCCGGTAGGGAGCATTATTTACACGACTACGCTGCTATTTACACTACGATCCAGGACCTGTTTTTTTGGAGGGACACATGCAGATGTTATGCATAGAGAGAGCACGCATGCCAGCATCGATACACCAACCCACGAGTGCTCTGTGGCCTACGGCCTTTAATAACGTGCAGAGCACCCTTTCCCAGCACGAAAAGCACCACCCCATCACACAGTGAGCACCATCCGGTGCACCAATAAAATGTTTAGTGATCATTGTGTGGTGTCGCAGCCGGCCGATGTTCTGCCGCTGGTCTTGCCTTCGTGTGGTGCACTTGGCCTTCTTACTTCCTTAGAAAAATAAAGAAAGGCGCCAACCGCGTCCATTTCTTTATTGTGGCCGTCAGGGGGCCAACTGTTAGTGGTTCACCTTGTATGGCATAGGTGCCACGTTGACCCATAGGTCCATCCATGGGTGGTGCTTGGCCGCAAAAGAACTGCGGTCCATTGTGGGTGGCCACAAACATTGCGGTCCATATGGTGTATCGATCCAAGCAGCAAGCAGCGAAAGTGCAGGCCCACAACTGCGAAGCCAGCACCTCTCTCTCCTCTCTCTCTGCCCCAAAACCAGATCCTCGGAGGTGGGAGACAAAAGAAGAAGACAAGTGAGTAAGGTGGTAAGGGCGCAAAAGTGCACGCAATACAAGGTGATGCACACTGGGGGCACATGGGAACCAGGTGAGACAGGTACGTTCCTATCGTACGCCCCCCCCCCCCACCAGGTAACCTACATGGCCCCTCCCTTACCCCTTACTGTATCCACAAAACACAACACTACCCATAAACATCTACTTTACAAATCAACAAACATCCCTACTGTCTTCCCCGTTCCTCCCATATACCAAATTCGTCTTCTCTCCCTCCTAACCAATCAAATTTGCCATTTTCAACTCTCATCAAAATTTGCCATCTCCAACTGCACATCAAAATTTGCCATTACCAATTCATCATCAGTCCCTCCTAGGGAGGGAGAGATGGAATCACCCCAATGTCTCATCCACGTCGTGATGCGTCTCACAAATCCTCACAGCAATTCTCATTTCCTGCACACAGAACAAAGAAAACACAGGTGTGGAGTCATCATCATCACCACAGGTAAGTGGCTGCGTATGGTGCGACAGGTTCATCAATCCTAACTATTTCCTAAATGACTAACAACTTTACACTACCCGGGGTCTTTCTCCGGCCAAACCATTGGCCCTCTTACACTATGGGTTCTAAAAACCAATTCCCATTGGCCAAACTGTGGTGCTCTTCAATTTGGGGTCTCACTCCCCCGATTCATCTCCCGGTGCCCTCGCACAATTTCTGGGCTGTGGCGTGTACCTCTCCCAGTGGGTCTACCCACCTGCACACCCCCACCACTGCAGTTGCCTCCGAGCTTACCTGTTCCTTACCCTAACCTAACTACCTGGGGAAGGCCCTCTGGCGCTCTCCCCACTCGGTGCCCTTTCTGGCACTGGGCTGCCCGATCCACACCCGGGATCCTCAGGCACCCACTCACAACTACCGGCTCCCAGAGCCCACCTGCGGCCTCACCTGGCCGACATCCTCACAGTGGTGGAGTGCCCAACCAACTACACACACTAACAGGCTACACGCCCAGCCATTTCCACGACACTAATGCACCCATCCGCAATACCATTCTGCAACCCCGCACCACAGATGCCAATATCCAACCACAATTTACCTATACCCTCTACCTAACACGTACACTACCCGCCCCGGGTACTCGTGAAAGGGGTCCACCCTTCCCCCATTCACACCTTCGCACCATGCACACCACTCCGTACCACTTACTCCAACTCTCTCCACACACCTGTACTTGCACACCTGTGCTCTCACACCTGGTGCCACCTGCACCCTTCTCTCCCCAAGCGCATTCGCGCTGATCCACACACTCACTACTCACACACTGCTCCACACACCTGTCCAGTTGCACACCTGTGCAATCACACCTGTTCAATCCTCACACAGCATCATCTCATCTAACTACTCCCTTCTGAAACTTGCGCTTCCCAGTCGTCCCTTTAAACTATTGCGCTCCCACGTCATTATCATCCACACTAATCTACCTGCGTCCCCACTACAGGTATCAGTCACTAACTAAACTTAACGTCACCTAATGTCATCTTCTAGGGCCCTATCCACGATATATCCTAACCCACCCGGGCTAGTTTTCACTGCCATACACCCCATAAACTATTGCTCCTTTGCCCCACTCATGGGAAGGGTGGCAGGGATGCCACCCTTACCCACCGGGCCTATCGCTCCTCAATCCCCCAGTCCTCTGGCACTAATAAGCCCCCCTTATTCAGAGGTACTGGGTCCCGCCTCGTCATCTAAAGCCGAGGCAATCCACGGGGGCGCCTGCTCGCCGGTGTTAGGTCTTATCCGGTCGGCGTGGACGATCCGAGGGAGGGCTCGTGGCCCCATTTTGATCTTAATGACCACGTCACAGATTTGCGACAGGACGACTCCTGGGCCTTGCCAGGGGGAGGTGAGTTTTGGGCACCTTCCCTTCCGCCTCCGGGGATTAAAGAACCAAATCTTCATCCCCGGAGCGTATTGACTCCCCTGGCTCCGGTCGTCGTACCTGCGCTTCATCTTTTCCCCCGCCAGATGGAGTTGGCGGCGGGCGAAGGCATGGACTAGCTCCATGCCTTCCTCTAGGTGACGTGCGTACCCCTCCCTCGGCGGGTTAACCACTGTGTCTGGCACGGGACCGCATAGCAAGTCGGTGGGAGCCCGTAACTCCCGCCCATACATAAGCAACGCTGGACTGCATGCGGTGGCCCCGTGCTGGCTGGTTCGGTAGGCCATGAGCAAATAAGGGAGATGTTCGTCCCAGTCATCCTGACGGGTGGCGGTGAACAGTGCCAGTTGTTGGATTAATGTTCTGTTGAACCGTTCCACCATCCCGTCAGATTGGGGCCGCAAGGGCGTGGTTCTTGTTTTCCGAATTGACAGGAGACTGCACACATCTTTTAGCAATTTGCTCTCAAAATTTCGTCCCTGGTCGGTGTGCAACTCCTGTGGAATCCCATGCCGGCACACAAATCCTTCCACGAAGGCCTGCGCTACCACCCCTGCTTCTTGGTTGGGGAGGGCGTAGGCCTCCGGCCACTTGGTGAAATAGTCCATCACAACGAGGATATACTTTTTACCTTGGCGGGTGCGGGGCAGCGGTCCTAGAATATCCATAGCCACCCGCTCAAGGGGGGCCCCCACCTGATGTAATTGAAGGGGGGCCCTCATCCTCCGTGCTGGTCCCTTTTTGGCAGAACAGGCGTCGCATCTCCGACACCAGTCCTGTATGTCGCGCCCCATATTCACCCAATAGAACCTCCGGCGGACCCGAGATATTGTCTTTGTCCTGCCCAAATGGCCGCCGGAGCGGGTACCATGCACCTGTTGCAATATGACGTTCTTGAATTTGTCAGGGACTATCACCAGCCAGGAAGTTCTATCAGAGGGAACCTCCACCCACTTGCGATACAAGATGTTGCCTTTCAATTCCAGGGTCTGCCACTGAGCCCAATATGCCTTTGTTTGTGCTCCGAGGGGGGTGACCTCTTCCCCCTTTGGTCTGTGCCCCAATTTGACCCAATTGAACACTGGCCCCAGGACAGGATCCTCCTGCTGGGCCGTGCTCCATGCCAAAGTTCCGAATTCCTCATCTGCGGTTAGTGGCAAAATTGGCCCTCTCACCCGGGTTGCCCGGACAACGAGGGTCGGGTCCGAATCGCCCAATTGTTCCCTCTCCTCGTGTCTCGCACAAAATTTGCAGTTTTCCCCCAGACAAGGACGCCGAGAGAGTGCGTCCGCATTACCATGGGCCTTCCCGGCCCTATGGGCCACATCAAAATCGTAGTGCTGCAACTTTTCCAACCACCTTGCAATTTGGCCCTCCGGTTCCTTGAACCGAAGGAGCCATTGCAAGGAGGAATGGTCAGTTCTAACCAAAAATTTCCGCCCGTACAAGTACGGGTGGAAATGGTTCATGGCAGCCAGCATAGCCAATAACTCTTTGCGAGTGACGCAATAATTTCTCTCGGGCCTACTTAAGGCCCGACTATAATAACCAATCACTCTCTCCACGCCCTCCTGTGTCTGAGACAAAACTGCGCCCAATCCTTCCTGGCTCGCATCCGTGTCCAGGGTAAATGCCCCGTTGCTAGTGGGGTACGCTAGAAGGGGTGCGGATGTCAGACACCCCTTCAATTTTTGGAAGGCCTCGTGGCACTCCCGTGTCCAATTAAATCGCGTCCCCTTCTCCGTAAGCCGGTGGAGGGGACGGGCCAACTCCGCAAATTTCGCCACAAAGCGCCGGTAGTAGGAGCAGAGTCCCAAAAATCCCCGCACCTCTTTGATGGTACGTGGTGCGGGCCACTCCTCTACTGCTTTAATTTTGTCTGGGTCCGTTTTTACCCCCTCGCGGCCGATCACGTGACCTAGATAGGCCACCTCTCTTGCAAACAAAGTGCACTTACTCGGGTTCAGCTTCAACCCTGCCTGTCTGAGGCACCCGAACACCTGGTCCAAATTAGCTACTGCCTGGGGGAACGTTTGGGCATGTACCAGGACGTCATCCAGGTACACCAGGCATGACTGCCATGGCATGCCGCCTAGTACATGCTCCATCAATCTTTCAAAGGTGGCGGGGGCGTTACACAAACCAAACGGCATCACAGTAAACTGATACAGTCCCTTACCTGTGGAAAATGCCGTTTTCTCCTTCCCTGCCCTATCCATCTCCACCTGCCAATACCCACTCTTGAGGTCCAAAGTCGAGAACCAATTTGAGCCCGCAACGGCATCGAGGGTGTCATCAATCCTTGGCAGGGGATATGAGTCCTTGAGTGTCACGTTGTTTAGCTGGCGATAGTCCACGCAGAACCGCGTGGTCCCATCCTTCTTTTTTACCAGCACAACAGGTGACATCCAAGGACTTCCCGAGGGCTCGATCACACCTGCGTCGAGCATTTTTCCAACCTGCTCGTCAGCTTCCGCCCTCTTGCTCCAAGGGAGCCGTCGGGCGGCCTGACGAATAGGCCGGGCCTCACCGGTGTGGATCTGATGTTTCACCAGGCCCGTACGTCCAATATCCTCGGTGGACAGGGAGAAGAGGTCCAAATGGGACCCAACCAGTTTGTGTAAGGCCTCCCTCTGGGTACCTCCCAACTCTACGCTGCTACGATTTACCATCTCGCAAATGGGATCGGGCCAATTCCTACTTGTTATTGAAGGCTCCCCCCGGGGTCGGCTCGGCTGGACGTTCTCGCCCCTCACTGTCGCGACTTCCTCAACTGGGGTGCAGCCAGCTACCCTCGTGCCCCTTACTATAGTGCGTGGTTCTGTACTCATATTTATTACTCGGACGGCCACTACCGGTCCGTCCGTTTTTACAAGGGTGCGGCCCACGATTAAACCCGGTATGGACTGCGCTGCCACCGGTTCGACCAGGCCGCAGGACTCCTGCCATGTTGGGCGAGCTGCCCACCGGGCCGGCACTATCGCCTCGGCCCTTGGGGGGATGGTCACGGCCTCGGAAGCCTCCAGCTCCGCTCTCTCGGCCGTGCTCACTCCCCCTAACGGCAGCTCTTCTACTCCCACCTGCAGGATCCCCCGGCACAAGTCGATTTTACAACCGCTGGCAGTCAACAGGTCCAACCCTATTAAACATGGGTCGCACACCTCCGCCACCCAAACATCTATCTCCCTCCTTACCGACCCTAACTTGAGGGTCACAGAACCACGCCCTATGATCGGGGCCGTTACCCCGGTAGCAAGCTGCAAACTATAATTTTGCAGGCGCTGGATCTTATCCCAGCCACCTGCGCTCGAATCAAGGACCACAGGGCTGATGATCGTGGCGCTAGCTCCTGTGTCCACTACGGCGTCTACCCCCACGCCGGCAATTTTGCATCTAATTGTCAGGCTACCGGTTCCAATTTGGCCACAATAAATGACCTGTCGCGTCAATGAGGGCTCTCCTCCATCCTCTGCTGCCGAACACCGCCCTACGTGCCCGACACCTTCTAGTTTCCCGGGGTCTGGCGGGGGGGGTGTCTGGGGTCGGCTAACCCGCTCCCCCCTGGGCAGAGTTGAGGACCTCAACCGCCGGGGATCATCCTGGCACGCGGCTCGACAGTGCCGCGCCAGGTGACCCAGACGGTTGCAGGTATAGCACCTCACCTGATAAGGTGCTTGCCTCCGGAATTCCAAATTTCCCCCCCTGTAGGTCCGAATTGGATTACCCGCTCGTGGTCCACCGCGGGCCACCTCCGGGGCCGCCTGCCATGGTCCAGGTCCTGCCAGGCGCTGGTCCACCAGCCTCCGGACCATGCCCGCCAGGTCAGGACCCACGTCGGGGGCGGGCCCCCTAAGGGGTCCGCCCTCCATCGGGGGTCCCACCTGGCGGACCGCCATTGCGAGACGCTCGCCCCCCCGGGCCAGGGGCCTCGCTGCTTCCCAACGGGCCGCAGCGTCAGCCGCCTGGCTCAGAGTCTGCGGGCGCCACATGGCGAGCTGTTGCCGGAGCTCAATGTCCGGGAGGGCCTGGATAAAATGGTCCAGCGCCAGGCTTTCCCGGGAATCCGCTGCCATGCTAGCATGTGCGATCCCCACTGCGCGGCGAATGTCGTGGGCAAGTTCCCCGATGGCTTCCTGGGGCTTGCGCTTTCGCAGCGCGAGCTGAGCTTTAACAAGCTCGCTCTGCTGTTCTATGCCGAATCGATTAATTAGGGCGTCGCGGAGGGCTGGCAGGGTGAGAGCACCCGCTGGTAATGCCGTCAGCACCTCCGCCGCCGCGCCGCGCAATGCGGCCACCAGGTGTACTCCACCTTCGTCCTCACCCCAACCGTTGCCCTTACACACACAGTCGAACTGCGCCAGGTACGCGCGTAGATCACTCTTGCCGTCATACGGCGCGAGTGGGACCTTGTGGGACCATCTCGTATGCGAGTCGTTGCCCGCCTGCCGGACCCCGTGCGTCGCCCCTTGCGGGGTCAGCGCGGGGCCGAACCGGCCGGGCCCCCACAGTACATTACCCCCAAGGGGCTCTCGTGCCTCCCCGGTCCCTCCAACAACTACCCCTGTTGGTGTCGATGCATGGGTCACACCTCCGCAACCCGCTACCCATTCCATACCACCACAACCTTGCTCACCCACACCTCGCACCTCTCGTTCCATACCCTCCGGACCAGCCATACACCTCACTCGTGGCCTCTCACGAACATCCGGGTCTATCTCGACCCCCAAGCTTATTAAATCACCTGGCGCATCATACGCACGACCATATTGGTCACCACTTACACCGGGTCCTCTTTCTCTTCGCTTCTCCTCCATCACCTGCGAATCCCTCATCCGGTTAATGAGCACATCATCACGATCCGAACACAGACTTTGGACCAATTCTTTTACTTCCTCCTTTATCTCTTTCTTATCCTCTCTCCGTCGCTTCTTAATTTCGCTCACCCCTTCTTCCACTTCTTCTAATTTTTGCTTCATCTCCTTCATCTCTTCGTGCGCCCCTTTAAGTTCTTCCTCTAACTCCACTTTATTTTTTTCTATGTGCTCCCGCACCTCCCGCTCTTTAACCTCCATCACCTCTACCACCTTGTCCATTTTCCTCGTCAGGTCCTCATGTACCGTCTGACACTCTTTTTTAATTACCCCTACGTCCTTTTTCATCTCCTTCTGTGTCGATTTTAAACCCTCTATTACCGCTGTGTTCTTCTTTACCTGGTCCCCCAACTCCTTTTGTCCCACTGTCAGTTGTTCTACTCCCAGCGTCAACTCCTCTATACCCCCTTGCAATTTTACAGTCCCCTTTCTCACCTCCTTCTCCATGCGCTCCTTACAGTGCCTCACCTCCTCGCGCACTCCTCCGACCTCCTCACTCACTCCTCTTCTGATCTCCTCTCCCATCACTTGCATCTCCTGCCCAGATGCCACCCTCATCTGCTCCATTTCCTCCCTGTGAGCATCCAGTTTAGTTTCTACCCCCATTCTGACCCCCTCTATCTGCTGCCCCATTTGGTTAACTTCCCTTTCCGCTTGGTCCCTCATGTCCCTCAATTTGCCTTCCATCCTGTTTTCTAACCCCTCTAACCCATTTCTCACCTCTTTTATCCCGTTGTCTAACCCCTCAAAATTATTGTCTAACTTCCCAAATTTCTTGTCTAACTCCTCAAAATTATTGTCTAACTTCCCAAATTTCTTGTCTAATCCCTTAAAATTATTGTCTAACCCCTCACCGGTACCCCTCGCTTCGTCCCTCATTACCCCCATTTCGTTTCCCATTACCCCCATTTGGTTTCCCAACCGCTCACTATCAGCCCTCATTCCCACCATTTGTTCCATAAGGGCCCTCATTTGCAGGAGGAAAAGGTTCGAATCCACCAGGGGCGCTGCCACGGTCGCGGGCGCGGTGACCAGCGAGGCGCCATTTTGTGCGTCTGCTACCCTCGCTGCTTCGCTCTCCTCACGTCCCTCAATTTGGTCCTGGACCGACCCTGCCTCACTCTCCACTACCGGACCCCAGCCGACTTGGTCTGCCATAGCGCGACTTTCAAAATTCGGGTTTTTATTTCCGTATAACAAAATCAAATTTCGCCGTTATAATTTCGTCGAGCGCAGTAAACGCGCTCCGGATCGATTCTACCTCCCAAAGTTTGGGCCTAACATTTAGTCCCGGGTCCGAATTCCACTCCTCGACACCAATTGTTACAGACGAGGTGGTGGATGTTAGTTTACCGAGCGGTTTGGTATGACCACGTCTGCACAGTTTACCCGATTATGCTCGAACGTTGACTAGTCGCGCTATGCTAGATCAATGAAGGAAAAGGACACAACGGCTGGGATTCAAAGGACACGACACCAGGGATACGGTTCTCAAGACCCCTGGAGGAGGTTATATTATGGCGGAAGGTTAGACTACAGGAATGAGAGGGACAGCATAGAAAGACAGGCACTTAGACACACTTATCTTATTCCCTGACAGACGACAGATAAACAGGACAAAAGGCTGACTCACACGGGGATTGATGGCAAGGAAAGGCTGAATCGATGGCTCCAGGTGCACCTGGGCTCAGGGCAGAATCGACCCGGTTCGGTCCGGTCCAAAGATGCGGGGAGGTATCGTCGCGCTGGGGGTGGCGGTGGCTTCCTCTGCTCTCCGTAGTTCAGGCGCATCTGACCTCACATCCGGTAAGTCGCCGCGTATATCCGGCGGGGAGTGACACGCCCTCGGCTCGTTAGCTCCGCCCCAGATGGAATCGGCTCGTTGCTTCTCATTGGGTGCGTGCGGGGGGGGTTACCGGCTCCGCCCTTGACGAGGGGCTGACAGGGAGCCCCTTCGTGGTAACCCCGTGGAGCGCATGGTCATGGCGGCTAACCGAGCCGGTGTGAGGACGCACACTCCCCCCGCGCGCCGTTGTTGTAGTTGTTGTTGTAGCTGTAGTTGTTGTTGTTGTTGTTGTTTGGGGAAGAAGATGGGAGGAGGTATGGGAAGGTCCTAAACTCACTACTGGTGCCATATAATCACATTCTGGTGCAACGAAGAGTCAGAATTAATGGAAACGAGTCCTTAACTGACATAGACTAAGAATAACTAGCAAGATGTCCGAAAGTTGTCTACGTGAGATGCGGTGGACCTGGGCACGACATTTAATGGGGAAAAAGGGGAAGGTCGGTTCTACAGAGTGTTATTTACAGGCAATGGGACTAGGGAATGGGGGATTGGGGATAGTTGGGGAATATTGGGGAAATAGGGGAATATTTACAAGCGGATATGGAGGCCAAATGCCATATTCGCAACAATATATATATATATATATATACACACAGGGTGAGTCAAAAGTAGCGCTCGATTTCTGTACATATATATATATATATATATATATATATATATATATATATATATATATATATATATACTGAAACGCAAAAGAAACTTACCACCTTTGAAACCTTTAAATATCATCAATAACACTGCGTGTAGTAAATGTGTGAACGTATTTGTGGACAATAGTGTCCTCACTGTCAGACAAAACGGTCACGGATGGTCACTTGAACCTTCAATGGTCACTTCATAGCACAGCTGTTGAACAGCCGTTTTGACTGTCAGTGATTAGCCAAGGGGTACGGGATGATTTTAATGAGCTGCACGTGATGTCTTGATATTGGCTTTAAAAAGGCCAGTGCAAAATCGGCATTTTGACCGAAAAATTTGACCATTTTGACCAACTTCAAAAAGACCGAAAACGCAAAAGAAACTTACCACTTGTTTGAAATGTAATAAAATTGTAACAGTTCAAAATAAAACAAACCAACAATTGCTAATTGAAACATTGGCATTTTATTGATGACATGTCAAGTTTTTGACCAAGATACACCATCTCATCAGTTTGTTCTACAGTACAGAACAGCACAGGGTGCAATGTCAGTCCCCTTTCAATAGCGTGTGTGGCCACCATTGTTTTTGACACAGGCAGTGCATCGTCGGCGTATACTGCCTACCAGTCTTTGGATGGATTGCTGCTGGATTCTGTCCCACTCAGTCCTCAATGTCTGAAGCAGCTCTGCCCGTGTCCTGGCCCTGCCAACTACGCATCTCCCAAGCTCATCCCACAGGTGCTCCATGGGATTCAGGTCAGGGGAGAGTGCAGGCCACTGCATGGTGTTGATGTTCTCGCCTTGGAGAAATGCAGTGGTAAAGCGAGCAGCATGGGGACGAGCGTTGTCATGTTGAAAGTTTCTCAGTTCTGGGTGGTCTCAGGTCTCAGGTCTGGGTATTTAAAGGTTTCAAAGGTGGTAAGTTGCTTTTGCGTTTTCGGTCTTTTTGAAGTTGGTCAAAATGGTCAAATTTTTCGGTCAAAATGCCCATTTTGCACTGGCCTTTTTAAAGCCAATATCAAGACATCACGTGCAGCTCATTAAAATCATCCCGTACCCTTTGGCTAATCACCGACAGTCAAAACGGCTGTTCAACAGCTGTGCTATAAAGTGACCATTGAAGGTTCAAGTGACCATCCGTGACCGTTTTGTCTGACAGTGAGGACACTATTGTCCACAAATAAGTTCACACATTTACTACACGCAGTGTTATTGTTGATATTTAAAGGTTTCAAAGGTGGTAAGTTTCTATTGCGTTTTCGGTCTTTTTGAAGTTGGTCAAAATGGTCAAATTTTTCAGTCAAAATGCCGATTTTGCACTGGCCTTTTTAAAGCCAATATCAAGACATCACGTGCAGCTCATTAAAATCATCCCGTACCCCTTGGCTAATCACTGACAGTCAAAACGGCTGTTCAACAGCTGTGCTATGAAGTGACCATTGAAGGTTCAAGTGACCATCCGTGACCGTTTTGTCTGACAGTGAGGACACTATTGTCCACAAATAAGTTCACACATTTACTACACGCAGTGTTATTGTTGATATTTAAAGGTTTCAAAGGTGGTAAGTTTCTTTTGCGTTTCAGTATATATATATACATATATATATATATATATATATATATATATATACATATTGTTACGCAACCGTGATTAACACCACAGTTACGGATGGCCGATTTGCGAGACTTTAACTCCCGAGGCGAAAACTCAATGGCGGATTCAAACTCAACACAAAGTTAAACGCGCGGAAGGGCAGACGCAACAAAGCTCCGCAGCCTTATCTATTAAAATGAAACACCCAGGAAACTGCGTTCAGATATATACAGAAAATAATACAAGGATTTATTATGGAAAAGTAAAGCCAGTGAAAAAGCCCGCCGGTAAATCTAATATCCTAGATCGGGACGTCCCCACACGACTGACAGCAAACACAAAACGAGGGAGATGAATTACGAAAAGAATACGTCACGTCGTTCAAAATGTACGCGGATGCGGCTTATCTGTCTTTCGTCGTCTTTGTGGCGGCCGTCCAACACCGCTCCTTTCGGCCCGATCACACACCACGAGGTCCCTCGCTCCAAGTCCCACAAGGCCGAGCACCACGCACCAAAAAGCACCATGCGTCGACGACCTCCAACGCGGGCACAAACTCCACTTGACCAGGGACAGGAAGGACTCCTTTGATAGCCACTCGACTCGACTCTCTGCGGGAGTGCTGGCAGCCAAGTGCCAACTGTTCAGTGCCAACTGTTCAACGAACTGCTCCCACGAAATGCTGCCTCTGCTGAGTCCTGTGTGCCCTGTGTGCTCCGTGTGCCACTGTTCAACGAACTGCCTCAACTGCTTGAAATGGCGTCCGACCGTCGCTAATATCTCTGGCCGATGACGTCACATTGGCGCACTCCTCAGCCAATCATAGCCTCCCAACTCGCCGGCTCGCCCAGGTCACGCCCTCTGCGGCATGCTACTCCTGACATCTCCCGTCCGCGACCCCGCGGTCCTTGTGTAACACGTGCCAGGCGAGGTTTGTAGGCCTTGGAGGTGTAAACGGTGGCGGTGTATTGTGGCGGTGTTTTTGGCCTGGTTTCCTATCCACTTGTTCCGAAGTCATTGTCAGGGAAAGGAATTATTTAATGTTGCGCTAAGGACCTAACTAATGTTTATGTGGTTTGCAGTGCCATAATGGACAAAGGTTTGACTACCAGGTGAGACTCACAGGGGCGTTACCTTTAATCCCTCACTATTTAACACTCGAACCTCCAGGTAGGTCCACAATCATACATCTTACCCCGACAAACGCCTAAACATCAAGAACTTATTACATGTAGAGTCCCTGTCACGACAGCCGAATACCTACCTATTCAGATCTACCTAGCTCTAGATGTTGCTCTACCAAATTCATAACACAGCCCCCCCCCCTGGAACCGTAGCTCCTGCAAGGTTCCCCGCAGGCTCTACCATTCCAGCCTTAACACTTACTGTCACACACTTAATTAACCTATGAAATAAATCAGGAAGGGCTGTGGGAAGTGAGTCGGACTACCTACCTACACTTCCTTAACATGCTGAACCCCTTAACCATCATGCAAGTATGTACATTTTCTTCGTTGTTCCTGTGGAGGGAGGAAACAAACAACACACCTGTAAAGTATCTCGACAAACTGCGATCAATTGTCGTACGCGTTTATTCACTCTGCCAATCAAGGCCCGATTCACAGCAGCGCCATCCGAGCTCTGGCGTAGGGATACAACCCGGTCCCGGTGTAGGGATACAACGGTGAACATTTGCACTGCATACATGACATCCTCCCCTTTAAGTCCAAAATTACCAAGAGCAATAATATACGTGCTAGATTTCCAGAATTGACATTTCAAAAGCAACATTTCCAAAACATGTGAAAATATGTGTGCAAACGGTTATGAGAATAATGAAAATACGTGAAAATAGAACATGTGTCAACGTGAAAAAAAACATCTTCAAAGATTCAACCGGTCGGGTGCTTTTCTCTCACGCATTGAGCGTCGCGGTGTACCAGTGGATACAGAGTCCGAGGTGATTCCTTTGGGTCGCGGTGTACCAGTGGATACAGAGTCCGAGGTGATTCCTTTGGTCTCCACGAAGGGTGTAGCGTTTGCAGAGGTTTTCGGGGCATCCGAGCTGGCTGGAGCGGCCACGACGATCTCCGGCAGTGGCGGGTCGAACTGTTGTCCTGACTGTGACGATGCTACAGGCTCCATCGACTCACAGTGACGGTAGGTTATGTGGTCCTGATGTCGACGAATTTTGCGGCCGTCCTGCAGGCGAATCACACTGGACAGTGGACCTGGCTTCTCGATGATGTCTCCCGGTAGCCACGTCGCACCTGCACCAAAATTTCGGGCAAACACTGGATCTCCAATGTTGATACATCGACTGTTGGACGTCTTATCGTGCACCAACTTTTGATTAAGCTGGCTCTGATAAACATTTGATGATATGTCTGGTTTGAGATTGTCAAGTGTCGATCTCAAGTGTCGTTTCATCAATAACTCAGACGGAGCTGCTCCGGTTGTTGATTGTGGCGTGATGCGGTATTTGAACAGGAGACGAGACAGCTTTGTTTCCAGGGTTCCCTCCTGAAGTTTCTGCAATCCGGATTTGATGATTCCCACGGATCGTTCGGCCAAGCCATTTGAAGCCTGGTGATGTGGGCTGACAAACTTATGTTTGATGCCGTTCCGACGTGTGAACTTGGCAAACTCGGTACTGGAAAAACACGAACCGTTATCACTCACGATCATCCTGGGCAGACCATGAGTGGCGAAACAGCGTCTGAGTCTTTCGATGACAATGGCTGACGTAGTACCACGCGTCACATAGGCATCAATCCATTTTGTGTGCGCGTCCGTAATTATTAGAATCATGCTGCCGTTAATAGGCCCGGCATAATCGAGATGTAGGCGATGCCACGGTTCGCTGGGCCATTCCCAGGGATGCAGTGGCGCTTTCGCAGGTGTATTCCGGGTGCTCTGGCAGGGGTAACAATGTCGAACATGATGTTCGATATCAGCATCAAGATTCGGCCACCACACATAGTTTCTGGCGAGTGACTTCATCTTCACAATCCCGGGGTGACAGTCATGGATTTCATCCATGACCCTGGAACGCAGATTTTTCGGGATCACGACACGACATCCCCAGAGTAGGCAACCATTTTCCACGCTGAGTTCGTTTTTACGTGCTTTAAAAGCCGCAAAATCTGGGTCACCCTCAGGTAGCAAATACCATCCAAGCTGTACAGCCTGGACAGTTCTGGACAGAACGGGGTCTCGTCGAGTATGAGTGCGGATCTGGCCAGAATCGACAGCACAATCTTCCAGATGATCCATCAGTGCGATAATGGATCCTGGTGTAGGGGAATCATCAACGGATTCTGGAAGGGGTAACCGACTCATGGCATCTGCATTTGTGATAGACGAACCGGGCTTATAACATATGGTGTAGTCATAAGCAGCGAGAAACAGGGACCAGCGGATGATCCTGGGTGGTAGTGTGTCAGATGTCGCCTTAGTTGGACCAAACAGACTGATCAGCGGCTTGTGATCAGTGCGAATCGTGAAATGATGTCCAAGAAGGTACTGGCGAAATTTGCCAACGCCGAAAACGATTCCCAATCCTTCCTTGTCAAGTTGGGAATAGTTTTTCTCTGCCGGGGTCAACGTTCTGGATGCAAATGCAACCGGTCTTTCTGTACCATCAGGCATCACGTGCGATAATACACTCCCCACTCCATACCGACAGGCATCGCATGTCAGCACAAGATCCTTCTCTGGATCAAAATGAACGAGAACATTGGACGATTTGAGCAGATCCTTAGAGGTCTGGAATGCTGATTGTTCACTAGACCCCCAGCTCCAGGAGACTCCTTTCCTCAAAAGCCGATAAAGGGGGCCCAAAACGTCGGTCACATTCGGGATGTAACGACCATAGAACTGAAGCAAACCGAGGTATGACTTCAATTCGGTCACATCTCGTGGAGAAGGAGCATCCTTGATAGCTCGGACTTTCTCATCTGTCGGGTGTAGACCCTCGGCATCAATCGTATGACCCAGGTACGTGACTGATGGCACCATAAACTTGCACTTGTCTCGACGCAAACGTAGGCCGGAGTCCGAAATCTTCTTCAGAACTCTCTCCAGGTTCTGTAGATGTTCCGCGTCCGTACAACCAGTAACCAGAATATCATCCTGGTAACAAACGACGTTGCGTTCGGCGGCAAACAAACTGTCCATGACACGCTGATAAATTCCAGGTGCAGATTTCACTCCAAAACTAAGTCGGTGGTACCTATACAACCCACGATGCGTGTTGATGGTAAGATACTGTTTCGAATTCTCGTCCAAGCAGAGCTGTAGATAGGCGGATTTGAGATCGAGTTTCGTAAAAGTCTTGCCTCCCGTGAGACGAGCATAGAGGTCTTCGATCCTCGGGATTGGATATTTATCCAATGAAGAACACCTGTTCACGGTCATTTTATAATCTCCACATATGCGGATGGACTGGTCCGATTTTATGACTGGAACGATGGGCGCCGCCCATTCGGCATACTGGATTTGCTCGATGATCCCCAGATTTTCAAGATGATCCAGTTCCTTGTCAATCCGCTCACGCAGGGCGAAAGGGACTGGGCGAGCCCTGCAAAATATAGGATTGGCATCCCGGTCAACCCTGAGTTTAGCCGTATGTCCTTTCAAGGTTCCAAGCTCATCCTTGAAGACATCCGGGTACGTATCCAGCACATTTTTGAGTGTGTATGCTGCGGTAGGAGAAACATTGGCTGCCCGGAGTTGATGAATGCTTTCCCACTTCAGTCGAATTATGCTCAACCAGTTCCTGCCGAGTAAGGAAGGGCCCTTTCCAGGAATGACGATCAGGGGTAGGTGAAACTCACGGTTATCGTAGCCCACCGTGACATCACATGTACCGCAGGGAACAATCTTCTCACCTGTATAGGTGGAGAGTCCATAGGTAGTAGGTTTCAGATGGGGTCGGTCAGCATCACTCCACAGGTTTGTGAAAACAGCATGGCTGATGAGCGAGACGGCCGCACCAGTGTCGACCTCCATTTGCAATGGTCGATTGTTGACGACAACATTGGCAAGAAGAGGGTCCCGCCTATGGTGAGAATCAATATGAAGCAGGTCATACGATTCTGAGTTGTCGGAAACAGAGCTCACCTGGTCAAGCTCGGGTTCCTCCGAACCGATAAACTGATGAATCTTGTCAGCAGCTTTTCCTTTTCCCGATTTGCGAGTGATGCAAGCTGGAGCAATATGGCCAGTTTTCGAACAGAAATGGCAGGTGGCATCTTTGAACCGACACGTCTCCGGAGGGTGCTTTCCGTTGCACCGAAAACAGTTGTTGTGGGTTTGAGACTGCACTGGCTTCTGACGAGGAGCCTTGTTCCAACGTTGTGGCTGAACATGATCCAACCGATTCACAGCAGGGCTGGTACCAGATGAGCGAGTGGCACCGATGCTTGTAGCGTTGCGTTCAGCACTTTCCATGGAAATTGCGGTGTCTCTGGCATTTTGGAACGTCAGTCTTCTCTCAGCAAGCAGGCGTCTACGAGTGCGGTCATCGGACATGCCAACCACCAGCAAATCACGAAGCATGTCATCAATCGTGTCCCCAAACTCACACAGATGTGACAGTTTTTTGAGGTGTGCAATGAAGTCTGCGATCGACTGACCTTGCTGCTGTCTGCACATGTAAAAATTAAACCGACACAGGATGACTGAAGGAGATGGGTTGCAATGTTCCTTCAAAGCGGCCTTGAGCTCTGCATACGTGAGCTCCTGGATTGTCCGAGGCCGAATCAGGTTTTTAACGAGTGTGAACGTCTCACCTCCGCAAACGGACAGGAAGACGGCCTTCATCAGGCCTTCGGTCGCAATGCCGTTCGCCTCGAAGTAGAAAGACAAACGCTCAGAATACGTGTCAAAATCCCCCTCATGAGGGTCGAATTCATCGATATGGCCGAAAGATGTCATGGTCTAGATGTTTACCTTCGTCGCCATGTAAAGTATCTCGACAAACTGCGATCAATTGTCGTACGCGTTTATTCACTCTGCCAATCAAGGCCCGATTCACAGCAGCGCCATCCGAGCTCTGGCGTAGGGATACAACCCGGTCCCGGTGTAGGGATACAACGGTGAACATTTGCACTGCATACATGACAACACCACACTAACTTAACCACAAAACTTAACCATCTTTCCAAACTCAAAACTCTAACCTTTGTACATAACCCGGTCTACAGACCGCGTCCCCCGGTGGATGCCACAAGACTCAACCTTACCTGCGGGGCCATCCCCAATGCATCCCCCTAAATTTCCACGGGCCCTGTCCAGATGTTACAGGTGAGTGACACGGCTCGGTGGATTTCGCCCACATTCATGCAACACAGACCCCTTAACCACTCATTCTCATTCCATAGGTCATCAAGGCATTTCAAAAATCAACAAAGCACTTATTTCAATACACCCCCTGCAGGACCATGGCATTGATGTCATTCACGTGTGTGTGCATTCCTCAACTAGGCAGCGGGGAGGTACTGCACAAAAAGATGGTGGGGGCGCATCAGGCTGTGGTGCCCGCAGTCCCAAAAACAAGTCAACCGACTTACAAGTTCATTGCCCCCCCCCCTTTACCTCTTGGCCCCGTGACAGCCCAACAGCCCCTTTCCGCCGTTACCTCGCCGGTGAGGGTCTCCACACACACCAGGCTCCTTTGCCTCCTGCTTTCGCGCAGCAACACGGGTCACCGGGGGACTTCCTCACCCCGCGGCGCCCAACCAGACCCTCCACCGACGAGCTCCAATTTCCAGTTACCACCGGCTGCCAGGGGTAATTGCCGCAGAGGGGGGCCCGCAGGCATCGCTCCTCAGAGCTTGCTCTGTACCTGCGGACACACACACCTTCCCCACCCACAAGACCCCAAAACACACTTCCTCCCCCCGCTGCCATTCAATTCTCCACACAACTCAGCACAATTCAGTACAATTCTTGGTGTAAAAGGTGTTACAAGGCTTGCCATGGCCTGCCACATGTGAAATCCCCCAGTTCACATTTAAACCATCACACATCTCCAAAAGCACATTTCCAAAAGCACAAGTATCGCCCCTCATTATCTCCAATAATCATCACTCACTCTCCAGGTTCCACTCTCACGACCACATCAAAACACCTAACCACAATACAAAAACATACGCCACCCACAAGACACTGTGGCTCCCATTCCATCCCCTCACCGGCCATGTCATCACTCTCACCCGCCTCCCAACTCCAAATTACATGTCCCCAATTTCCCAAAGCAAATCCTGAAGCCTGGGACAGTACTCCTCAAAACACTCACCTCAAGTGCAGGTAGTTGCAGGTTGGTCAGGTTCAAGATTGTCATCCACCACACCTAATTTCCCCCTCACCCTTCCAATCCACTCCGGAGCCTCCCGACCCATGTAGGAGCTCAATCTATCCCCGTGAACTATCTGTGGAAGGGTATGCGGGCCCATCTGAATTTTGAACACCACATCAGTCACCTGCCGAAGCACCACCCCAGGGCCCTTCCAAGGTGAAGTGAGTTTTGGGCACACCCCCTTCCTTCTCCGGGGCCAGTAGAGCCAAACAAGGTCTCCGGGAAGGAAACGAGGTGTGTGAGCCCGAACGTCATACCGCGTTTTCATCTGCGAAGAAGCCACCCCAATTTGCTTCCTCGCAAACTCATGAGCCTTTTCCATGCTCGCTTTCAAATTGGTTGCATAGCTCTCCACAGTTGGCTCACCCGGTTCCCCTGGTGACGGTCCCATCAACAAATCTGTGGGGACTCGCATCTCCCTACCGAACATCAACAAGGCGGGGGTGCACCGAGTGGTCGCATGCTGGGCGGTCCGGTATGCCATCAATATAAAGGGAAGGTGCTCGTCCCAATCCTGTTGGTTTTCAGATGTAAAGAGGGCCAATTGTGTCAACAGTGTCCGGTTGAACCTCTCTACCATCCCATCCGATTGAGGCCTAAGGGGGGTCGTCCGGGTCTTATGAATTTGGAGGAGCTCGCACACCGACCGCAGGAGGGCAGATTCAAAGTTCCGGCCCTGGTCAGTGTGTAGCTCCCTTGGGACGCCAAATCGGGAGAAGAATCCCTCAACTAGAACTTGAGCTACCAGCCGGGCTTCCTGGTTGGGCAATGCGTAGGCCTCTGGCCACTTGGTGAAGTAATCCATTGCCACCATAATGTACCGATTCCCTCGGCGGGTGGCTGGCAGGGGCCCCACCACATCTACTGCCACCCGCTCGAGCGGTGCCCCGACATTGTACACCTGGAGCGGGGCCTTGCGCGCACGTGGGGGTCCCTTCTTACCGCGGCAGAGGTCGCAGGATCTCACCCAATTTTGGATGTCTCTGCCCGAATTCACCCAGTAGAACCTCTGCCGTAATTTGGACAAAGTCTTGGCCACGCCCAAATGTCCCATTGTCCTAGTCCCATGCACGTGCCCCATAACCACTTCCTTCAATTTGTTGGGTACAATTATCAACCAGGAAGCTACATCACCCATTGGTGTCACCCACTTTCTGAACAAATAGCCCTCTTTCAACCCCAACATCTGCCACTGTGCCCAATAGGCCTTTACCTGGGCTCCGTGTGGAGCAATCTCCTCCCAAGAGGGTCTTTTGTCCTCCTCTAGCCAATGAAAAAGGGGCCCCAAAACAGGATCCTCCCTTTGACTCTCTTGCCAATTCACATCGCCCAATTCCTGTGGGGGTTGTGGCAAAGTTCGCCTGGTCACTTTTGCTGCATATAGGCATGCATCAATTTGGCCCTGCCCAATTGGATCCTTGGCTTCTTGTCTATCACAAAATTTACACTGTGCCTCCCAACAGAGAGAGCGTCTGCATTGGCATGTGCTTTGCCAGGCCGATGTTGCACAGTGAAATTATACTGCTGCAGCCTCTCAAGCCACCTTGCAATTTGTCCCTCCGGCTCTTTGAACCGAAGGAGCCATTGCAAGGAGGCATGATCCACTCGGATCACAAACTCCCTCCCATAAAGGTAAGGGTGAAAGTGTCCAACTGCAGACAGCAAGGCCAATAGTTCTTTGCGGGTAACGCAATAATTTCGTTCGGGCCTCGAAAGTGCCCGACTGTAATACGCAATAGCCCTCTCGACTCCCTGTTGCATTTGTGACAACACAGCTCCCAATCCCTCCTGGCTCGCATCTGTGTCCAGGATGTAATTGCCATCATCCGTCGGGTATGCCAAAACTGGGGCCTCCACCAGACGTTGTTTTAAGTGACTGAATGCCTCGATGCAGCTCTCTGACCATACAAATTTGGCTCCTTTCTCTGTCAATTTGTGCAAAGGTCTTGCAATTTCCGCGAAATTTGCCACAAATCTCCTGTAGTATGAGCAGAGGCCCAAAAATCCTCGGACCTCCCTTACATTTTTAGGGGCGGGCCACTCTTTTACAGATTTTACCTTTCCAGGGTCAGTGGCCACGCCGCTCTCACTGATCACGTGACCCAGGTAAGTCACTTCCCTCCTGAAAATTTCACACTTGCTCGGATTTAATTTCAACCCGGCACCCCTTAATCTCCCAAATACGTCTGACAAATTTTCGACAGCCTGTTCAAATGTGGGAGCGTGGACCAATACATCATCCAAATAGACGAGGAAAGTCTGCCACGGTAAGCCAATTAAAACACGTTCCATCAGACGCTCAAACGTGGCAGGGGCATTGCACAATCCAAAGGGCATGACGACAAACTGCCAGAGACCCTTTCCTGTGGTGAACGCCGTTTTCTCCCTCGCCTCTTTATCCATTTCCACCTGCCAATAACCACTCTTTAAATCCAACGTGGAGAACCATGTTGAGCCTGAAACGGCATCGAGGGTGTCATCGATCCTTGGCAGGGGATACGAGTCCTTGAGTGTCACATGATTGAGCTGGCGGTAGTCCACACAGAACCGAGTGGTCCCGTCCTTCTTCTTCACCAGCACAATGGGTGACACCCAAGGACTCACCGAGGGCTCGATAAATCCGGCTCTTTCCATTTTGCTCACCTGTTCCTCTGCCTCCTCTTTCTTAGCGAAAGGGAGCCGCCTCGGCGGTTGGCGAACAGGCCGAGCCTCGCCAGTACTAATTTTGTGCCTGACGAGACTCGTGCGTCCAACATCCTCGGGGGAGAGAGAAAAAACACCCAAGTTCTTACCAACCAAATTGTGCAACGTCTCTACCTGCTCCGATGTTAGGCCCTCTTCAGAGCGTGTCATCATGTCCCGCACTCCCTCTGACCAATCACATTTCCCCAAATTTTGCCCTCCTTCCGGCTGTACTGGCAAGCATGTGGATCCACCTCCTCCGGTGACCTCTACTACACTACTGCATTTGGCTACGATGGCTCCGCCCCTTATAGTGCGGGGGCTGTCGGACAAGTTGAGCAGCCTGACTGCCAGCATAGGCCCACGGGTGTCTACGAGGGTGCGACCCACCATTAATTCCTCCGTCCCCTGCGAGGACCACGACTCCACTAGCCCCAGCTGGCCAATGGGTTGAGCACCTGCTGCTAACTCTGCCATCATGACTCTCTCGGACCTGGGAGGCACGGTCACAGTGCGCGGCACCTCCAGCCACGTCCCCTGCACCTCCTCGTCATCCCCCAGTCCCATTAACTGCAGCCTCTCGGTGCCCAACCACATATGACCACGCCCAAGGTCTAATTGGCAGTCATGTTCCACCAGGAAACTCAGTCCCAACAGACACTGATCGCACACCCCCGCCACCCACACAACCACGCTGACCTCCAGGCCACCCAACTCCATCCTCACCACTCCGCGTCCCAATATTGGTGCCGTTGCCCCCGTAGCCAGTTGAAGGCTGTGTCCTTCTACCCTATCAATTTTGTCCCAGCCTCCAACACTCTGGTCTAGCACACCCGGATTGATAATGGTGTCACTGGCTCCAGTGTCCACCACAGCCTCACAAAATTCTCCCTCAATTTTGCATCTAACCCTTAGATTACCTGTGCCAATTTGTCCGCAATTCACTACTTCCACCAAAGGAGGGCGCTTCTCCACACACTTGCCAGCCGAGCATGGCCCCGTATGCTCGGCTCGTTCTAGTTTCCCGCACACTCTACCGCTATTGGCCCAGGCGGAGGTGGTGGTCCTCTGTCTGGCACCTGTGGACCTACTGGGGGCCCCCTCCTTTCTGGACTGCGAAGCCTGTCAGGAGGTGGGGGCCCATATGGTTGCCGACAATTCCTCTGACTGTGCCCTCTTCTCCCACATCTAAAACAAGTCCCCAAGAACGGACCCCTCTGGTAGCCAGGCGGAGCCCCCCTTTCTCCCGGCCCAGCCCGATAAAAATCAGGCCGTCCTGATGGCCAACCTGGACCACCCTGTCGTGACTCGCTCCCTGCAATTTGTCCCCCCATCAAATTTGTCAGCTGGCGGCTGATTCCCCTTAACATCCGCCCGATGTCATCCTCTGGCTTTTCCCGATCCCGCACCTCGGCCTGCCGTACCGTCACAGGTGCCCTCTCCGATGCGCGGTTCGACCTTCTCAAAAAGGTCAGTCTCGCCGCGCATTCCGCTGCCCGGTGCACCGTGGGTGGGTCCTGTAACTCCACCAACGTCCGGACCTCAGGATCAGGGAGAGCCGCCATAAATTTTTCTATCGCCAGCTTGTCCCACGCCTGTGCTGGTAGGTCCCTGTATGCTATCCTCACAGATTGGTATATATCCTGGGCCAGCTCCTGCAACGTCTCATTAGGCTTTTGCCTGCGATGCAGCAGCTGTGCCCTGACCAGGTCGCACCTTGCGCCTGTCCCGTACCTGTTATTCAAGGCCTCACAAATGGCCTTGCTGGTCAATATTCCCTCTGGGACTACGTTTAACACGTCGGCGGCTGACCCCCGCAGTGTCGCCACCAGATTCCCCATGCGCTCCCGCTCTCCCCAACCATTGAGCTGAGACACGCACTCAAATTGTGTCAGGAAAGCCTCGAGGCTCCCTGATCCGTCAAAATGTACGAGGGGGATTGTTTTTCCAGAGACTCTATTCCCCGATTCCTCTCTGTCCAAATCCAGTCCGGGGCCAAAACACCCCCCCAACTGGGTATTCCGTTTCGGAGCCTCTGGTGTCCAAATGTGGCTCGTGGTGAGGGTCTCCTGGGTCACCTTAATCTGGTCCTGAAGATGTTTAACCGACTTACTCACCTCTTCCTTCAGGCTCTCTTGAACCCGACCAACCTCCTTCTTGATGGTATTGTCCCAGATCTCCAGTCGCTCCTGCATAAAATCACTCACCCTTTCATTATCCATTAGTGGCCCCCACAGGCCTTTCTCAATTAACCCTTGCTCCTGCTCTTTTATGCGGGTTTCCAACCCCCTCACCTCCTCGGCCAATTTGCCCCCCTGTCGGTTGAGCAGTCCCCATTCCTCACTCTGCTGTAGCATTCTGGCATCCACCCGGCCCCGATAGCCTTCCAGGTCCCCATTTGCTTTATCAATTCGACCCTCCAACGCTTCCCCCCTCCGGACAGCCTGGGTCACGCCCTCCTCTATTTTTGACATTAATTCTGTCCGTATCGATTCACTTGCCACCCCTATGGCTTTTTCCATCTCCCCCCCTCTAGTTTCTACTTTATCCTCCAATTCCCCCAGTCTGCCCGTAATTTGGTTTTGCACACTCCCTTCTATGCCATCAATTCGTTTCCCCAGCTGTTGTGCCATTTCCCCAATTTTTCCTTCCAATTCTTCATTCCTCTCTTTCATTTGTTCATTCATTCGTTCATTCACTTTTCCCTCCAATCCCTCAATTTTGCTGTCCATCCCTTCGATCTGTTCTTTCAAACCCTCCTTCAATCTATCCATTTGCCCCTCCATGTTTTTTGTTTGGGCATTAATTCTGTTCTCCAATTGCTCGTTCTGAGCATTCATTTCCCCTTTCAATCCATTAATTTGGTCACTCATATCCTTCAGTCCTTCCCTCCATTCCTTCCCCTGCGACTCCATTTTATTTTCCATCCCTTCAATTTTATCATTTATTCCCCGAATTTCTGCAAGGTTTCGCTCACCCTGTGCGTTCATGTCTCCCATCTGCTTTCCCAATCGCTCACTGTTCTTTTCCATCCCTTCAATTTTGTCATTCAATTCCCGACTGGCTCGCTCACCCTCGGCCCTCTGAGCATTTATTAAATTTACTATGGTCTGGAGATCTATCGGGGCCGTCCCACTTGTTCCCGGCTCCCCGGTAGGGGAGGGGCATAAGTTGGTGCTCGGGACGAGGGAGGTTCCAAGGCTCACCTCTGCATCAAATTCCCCTATTTCCGGCTCACTCCCAACGCTGACGGAGGCCTCGCTACGTACTTCCATTTCGTCGACCTCCGACATCCGCTTTTCGGAAGGTCGTTCCCCGCGCGCGTATTTATTTCAATTCCAGTAACACAATTTAAATTTGACGAAGACGCGATATCGCGCTCCGTTTGCCCAATTGATTACTAAATTTCTCCGCCTCGCCTATAAAAAATTTGCGTTCGAACGTCGGGCGCAATGTACGCCCGACCGTGTCGATGTCTCGCCGCGGACAAAAAAATTTGTCCGACGGGTTCAAATCCTACACTCCTGACACCACTTGTTACGCAACCGTGATTAACACCACAGTTACGGATGGCCGATTTGCGAGACTTTAACTCCCGAGGCGAAAACTCAATGGCGGATTCAAACTCAACACAAAGTTAAACGCGCGGAAGGGCAGACGCAACAAAGCTCCGCAGCCTTATCTATTAAAATGAAACACCCAGGAAACTGCGTTCAGATATATACAGAAAAGAATACAAGGATTTATTATGGAAAAGTAAAGCCAGTGAAAAAGCCCGCCGGTAAATCTAATATCCTAGATCGGGACGTCCCCACACGACTGACAGCAAACACAAAACGAGGGAGATGAATTACGAAAAGAATACGTCACGTCGTTCAAAATGTACGCGGATGCGGCTTATCTGTCTTTCGTCGTCTTTGTGGCGGCCGTCCAACACCGCTCCTTTCGGCCCGATCGCACACCACGAGGTCCCTCGCTCCAAGTCCCACAAGGCCGAGCACCACGCACCAAAAAGCACCATGCGTCGACGACCTCCAACGCGGGCACAAACTCCACTTGACCAGGGACAGGAAGGACTCCTTTGATAGCCACTCGACTCGACTCTCTGCGGGAGTGCTGGCAGCCAAGTGCCAACTGTTCAGTGCCAACTGTTCAACGAACTGCTCCCACGAAATGCTGCCTCTGCTGAGTCCTGTGTGCCCTGTGTGCTCCGTGTGCCACTGTTCAACGAACTGCCTCAACTGCTTGAAATGGCGTCCGACCGTCGCTAATATCTCTGGCCGATGACGTCACATTGGCGCACTCCTCAGCCAATCATAGCCTCCCAACTCGCCGGCTCGCCCAGGTCACGCCCTCTGCGGCATGCTACTCCTGACATCTCCCGTCCGCGACCCCGCGGTCCTTGTGTAACACGTGCCAGGCGAGGTTTGTAGGCCTTGGAGGTGTAAACGGTGGCGGTGTATTGTGGCGGTGTTTTTGGCCTGGTTTCCTATCCACTTGTTCCGAAGTCATTGTCAGGGAAAGGAATTATTTAATGTTGCGCTAAGGACCTAACTAATGTTTATGTGGTTTGCAGTGCCATAATGGACAAAGGTTTGACTACCAGGTGAGACTCACAGTAGGGTGGTGCTCAAAATAATATTTTTTAAATATTTACTGGGACATGGCTTTATGTTGTTCCTTTTGTTCCAAAAGGAAAAGGCACCAAATATGAAAGCAATCTGATTTTATTTAGGGGTGCCACATCAGCCTTCAAACTAAAGGTGTCTACACAACTTTTCTATATATGGATCGAAAGCAAAACCAGAAGTTTGTTTTATGAAAATCCACCCTCCACTCACTTTCTTTGTATTCTAGCAAACACAAGTTACAATAGCTGCACAAATAGCACTATATTGCTATGAAAACTCAAATTCAATGATAACAATCCAAATGTTCAGTTCATAAAATGAAGAGACACCATATCACATAATATTAAAAAACCCAAATATAATGAGAAATGTAACTCCTATTTCTGGGCCTGTTTCACCACTGTTGCCTTCTTGGCATCGGGGTACATCTTCCTGTGAGCAGCAACAACTTGGAGCAGAGCTTGCTTTTGCTCTTCATCCTTTGTAAGGAGCTTATTGTAGTCTTGTATCAATGCGACACCCCTTTCTGCCCTGTCGTTCACCACGACTAAGCCACTGGCGGCTTTCTTTGCTTCCTGAAAGCTGGTTTCTTGCTCCCATGAACCAGGATCCTTATCCATCCAATCAGTTGGGGTCCCTAGGATGCTGAAGAAATGCTTGGTGTGTTTTGTTATGAGGCCAGCGATTGACAGGGCGGTTCCTCGTTTGATAGCTGGTCTCTTTGGAGAGGGGTTTTCACCGTCATTTTTCAATGCTTCAATCATATTGATCTTGCTTTCTTTGTCAATTCTGGTGTCAAAGAATGCAAATGCCACTAGTACTGGGCTCATGTACCACGTGTGGCGGCCAAGTGCCTTCAAGGCTGCCTGAGCCATCTTCTGATTGATTTGTTCAAACTTTTCCAACTTCTTGAAGAGGTTAATGTCATTCAGGGGAGCCTCAATAGCTTGTGGAGCCCGAAACCAAGCCTGTACATACACAAGGCAGACAAAAATGTTGAAGGCTCGGAGTTCTCTCGCCTCTCGAAGTGTCAAGTGGAACTCTGACCGAAACATGAACACCTATAGTGAATATAGTGCTTTTGCCATCCATCTGGCTCTGTGCATTGCTCCTGGAGCCATGATCCGGATTCCACGAGGTGGGATTCCTCCCATGTAGATGACAGTCAGTTCTAGTAGTTCACGATAATCATCTCGTGGCTGCTGATCTTTCAAACACACAAGAACGTTTTTGCTTCCAACACAGTGTCTACAGATCCCATTGAAGCCTTCCTCTCTGAGAATTGATCGTAAAGAAACTTCCTGTCCTCGGGGTTGGTGATTATGGCCTCCGAATCTGCATGCCTAAGATCAAACGTCTTCTCCAAGGAGGCCTTGAAGGATGCTTCCTTTTTCTCTTGGGTCGCACCACCCCGCTTTGCACCTTTTTGGAGGCTCCTCCATTCTTCATATAGCCTCTCCAAACGATGTATGCAGTGCTGCTTCGTCGTTGTAGGTAGGTGAGCTTTTTCCCAGAACTTCACAACCTCTTCAATGGTGAGGGTTGCACTCTCTCGGGCAGTGCGATTCTCCTTCTTCAGGTGATGGAAAAACAGGACAAGAGATTGATGCACAGTCGGGAGCTTGGCACCTTTGATGGCATCTCCAGAAGTGGACCCAATGAGATACACATTATCCTGAGCCCGAGTTTTCAATGAAACACTGGTACTAGCACATGCCATATCTGCAAAATAAGCAAGAATGTGGGTAAAATCCTGTTAATTCTTACTCCAAAGGGTTACTCTCTACAAAAGAGCCACAGTCAATAAGTTAGGCCTACATATTACACACTAAAAAAGCGTACCCCTGACCCCGGGAACCTGTACAAAACATGCATGAAAATTGCCCAGATAGTGATCATAGGAAGTCTCAAAACTGTATGTATAATATATTGTATATATATAATGTATAATGTGTATTTATGTATATTTATTATTTAATGTATATTTACTATATATTTATTTTTAATATTTTATTTAATGTATATATATAATTATGTATTTATTTTGTGTATATACAGCCCAAAAAATGGGAATTCCTATTTTTGCATGGGGGGAAATTCATCACTGATGTGGCACCCCTAAATATTATTGGAGTCCATTCCAATTTGGTGTGGTTTCCTTTGACACCAAAAGGAACAAAAATAGACCATGTCCCGGAGAAAATCTGCATTTTGCTTTTTTGAAGCCCACCCTAACTCACAGGGGCGTTACCTTTAATCCCTCACTATTTAACACTCGAACCTCCAGGTAGGTCCACAATCATACATCTTACCCCGACAAACGCCTAAACATCAAGAAATTACATGTAGAGTCCCTGTCACGACAGCCGAATACCTACCTATTCAGATCCACCTAGCTCTAGATGTTGCTCTACCAAATTCATAACAATATATACATATATACATATATATATTGTTACAGACGCGGTGGTGGATGTTAGTTTACCGAGCGGTTTGGTATGATCACGTCTGCACAAGTTACCCGATTATACCCGAACGTTGACTAATCGCGCTACGCTAGGTCAATGAAGGAAAAGACACACGGCTGGGATTAAAATGACACGACACCAGGGATACGGTTCTCAAGACCTCCGGAGGAGGTTATATTCGTTCGGAAGGTTAGATTACAACTACAAGAGGGACAGCAAAGGAAGATAGGCACTTAGACACAATCTTATATTATTCCCGACAGACCACAGAGAAACAGGACAAAAACTGACTCACACGGGGATTGATGGCAAGGAAAGCGGGTATTCGATGGCCAGCACAAGGTGCACCTTGTGCTCAGGGACAGGATAGCGCGGCCCAAAAGATGCAGGAGGTCTCTCAGCGCTCGGAGGTGGCTCTCTTGTCTTCTCAAGCTCGGGGCGCATCTTACGTCACGTCCGGTACGTGGCCGCGTATATCCGGCGGGGAGTGACACGCCCTCGGCTCGTTAGCTCCGCCCCAGCTGGAATCGGCACGTTGCTTCTCATTGGGTGCGTGCGGGGGGGGGGGGGGGGTTACCGGCTCCGCCCTTGACGAGGGGCTGACAAGGAGCCCCTTCGTGGTAACCCCGCCGGAGCGCATCGTCAATGGCGGCTAACCGAGCTGGTGTGAGGACGCACACTCCCCCGCGCAGCGCCGTTGTTGTAGTTGTTGTTTGTAGTCGTAGTTGTTGTTGTTGCTGTAGTTGTTGTTGTTGTTGTTGTTTGGGGAAGAAGATGGGAGGAGGTATGGGAAGGTCCTAAACTCACTACTGGTGCCATATAATCACATTCTGGTGCAACGAAGAGTCAGAATTAATGGAAAGGAGTCCTTAACTGACATAGACTAAGAATAACTAGCAAGATGTCCGAAAGTTGTCTACGTGAGATGCGGTGGACCTGGGCACGACATTTAATGGGGGAAAAAGGGGAAGGTCGGTTCTACAGAGTGTTGTTTACAGACAATGGGACTAGGGAATGGGGGATTGGGGATAGTTGGGGAGTATTGGGGAAATAGGGGAATATTTACAAGCGGATATGGAGGCCAAATTCCATATTCGCAACATTGCACCCTTCTCTACCCTCGGGGCGTCCCGACCCGATAAATTTTTACCTACTTTAGTGTGGCACGCAATGTAGTTCCCTCTACTATTAACTCTACCCTGAGTGCGACAGTTTAACAGATATTCACACATGAGTAAATATGTCCCCCTGCGACGTTGCACCCTTCTCCTCACAGAAACACACCCACAGGATAACCGAATCCGGAAAGAATCCTCAAACTAAACATACAGCCGGTAGGGAGCATTATTTACAAGACTACGCTGATATTTACACTACGATCCAGGACCTGTTTTTGGAGGAACACATGCAGATGTTATGCATAGAGAGAGCACGCATGCCAGCATCGATACACCAACCCACGAGTGCTCTGTGGCCTACGGCCTTTAATAATGTGCAGAGCACCCCTTCCAAGCATCAAAAGCACCACCCCATCACACAGTGAGCACCATCCGGTGCACCAATAAAGTGTTTACAAATCACCGGTGGTGTCGCAGCCGGCCGATGTTCTGCCGCTGGTCTTGCCTTCGTGTGGTGCACTTGGCCTTCTTACTTCTTTCAAAAATAAAGAAAGGCGCCAACCGCGTCCATTTCTATATTGTGGCCGTCAGGGGGCCAACTATTAGTGGTTCACCTGTTTGGCATAGGTGCCACGTTGACCCAGAGGTCCATCAATGGGTGGTGCTTGGCCGCATAAGAACTGCGGTCCATGGTGGGTGGCCACAAACATTGCGGTCCATATGGTGTATCGATCCAGGCAGCAAGCAGCGAAAGTGCAGGCCCACAACTGCGTAGCCAGCACCTCTCTCTCCTCCCTCTCTGCCCCCAAAGCCAGATCCTCGGAGGTGGGAGACAAAAGAAGCAGACAAGTGAGTAAGGTGGTAAGGGCGCAAAAGTGCACGCAATGTAAGGTAATGCACACTGGGGGCACATGGGAACCAGGTGAGACAGGTACGTTCCTACCGTACGCCCCCCCCCCACCAGGTAACCTACATGGCCCCTCCCTTACCCCTTACTGTATCCACAAAACACAACACTACCCATAAACATCTACTTTACAAATCAACAAACATCCCTACTGTCTTCCCCGTTCCTCCCATAAACCAAATTCGTCTTCTCTCCCTCCTAACCAATCAAATTTGCTATTTCCAACTTTCCTCAAAATTTGCCATCTCCAACTCAACATCATAATTTGCCATCACCAATTCATCATCAGTCCCTCCTAAGGAGGGAGAGATGGAATCACCCCAATGTCTCATCCACGTCGTGATGCGTCTCACAAATCCTCACAGCAATTCTCATTTCCTGCACACAGAACAAAGAAAACACAGGTGTGGAGTCATCATCATCACCACAGGTAAGTGGCTGCGTATGGTGCGACAGGTTCATCAATCCTAACTATTTCCTAAATGACTTTAACAACTTTACACTACCTGGGGTCTTTCTCCGGCCAAACCATTGGCCCTCTTACACTATGGGTTCTAAAAACCAATTCCCATTGGCCAGACTGTGGTGCTTTTCAATTTGGGGTCTCACTCCCCCGATTCATCTCCCGGTGCCCTCGCACAATTTCTGGGCTGTGGCGTGTACCTCTCCCAGTGGGTCTACCCACCTGCACACCTCCACCACTGCAGTTGCCTCCGAGCTTACCTGCTCCTTACCCTAACCTAACTACCTGGGGAAGGCCCTCTGGCGCTCTCCCCACTCGGTGCCCTCTCTGGCACTGGGCTGCCCAATCCACACCCGGGATCCTCAGGCACCCACTCACAACTACCGGCTCCCAGAGCCCACCTGCGGCCTCACCTGGCCGACATCCTCACAGTGGTGGAGTGCCCAACCAACTACACACACTAACAGGCTACACGCCCAGCCATTTCCACAACACTAATGCACCCATCCACAACACCATTCTGCAACCGCACCACAGATGCCAATATCTAACCACAATTTACCTGTACCCTCTACCTAACACTTACACTACCCGCCCCGGGTATCCGTGATGGGGGTCCACTCTTCCCCCATTCACACCTTCGCACCATGCACACCACTCCGTACCACTTACTCCAACTCTCTCCACACACCTGTACCTGCACACCTGTGCTCTCATTCTTGGTGCCACCTGCACCCTTCTCTCCCCAAGCGCATTCGCGCTGATCCACAACACTCATTACTCACACACTGCTCCACACACCTGTCCAGTTGCACACCTGTGCAATCACACCTGTTCAATCCTCACACAGCATAATCTCATCTAACTACTCCCTTCTGAAACTTGCGCTTCCCAGTCGTCCCTTTAAACTATTGCGCTCCCTCGTCATTATCATCCACACTAATCTACCTGCGTCCCCACTACAGGTATCAGTCACTAACTAAACTTAACGTTACCTAATGTCAATCTCTTCTAGATCCCTACAATATAACCTAACCCACCCGGGCTAGTTTTCACTGCCATACACCCCATAAGCTATTGCTCCTTTGCCCCCCACATGGGAAGGGTGGCAGGGATGCCAGCCTTACCCACCGGGCCCATCGCTCACTACCAATTTTGCACATCAAATTTCCACAAATCAAAAATTTGCCAATCACTACCCATCATCTGCCAATCACTACTGCCAATCCCTTGCCAATCATCAAATTTTGTTTTTCTCTAATTTTGGGTCCAAAACACTAACCTCATCACCCAGTCTACTCACTAATGCCTCTCGGTGCGCCAATTCCTGTCCAAAGCCCGGCTTCGTAAAGCCAAGCCATGAATGCGGGTTGTTCTGTGCCAGCGGCTGGATGCGTCCGGCACTCGGTGCAGGGACGGGGGCTTACCCGGGCCGAGATCCCACGCACCATCTCGGCGTGGAGCCATCCAATGTCCCGATCTCGACCTGCCGGACTGCCTCAACAAAAGGTGGTCGCCATGACGACCCTTTCTATCGGGCTGCCCGCTCCGCCTAGTGGAGCACGGACGCGGCCGTTCAAAGCGAGGCCCAGCACGCACCGAGGGCCCGATTCGGCTAAAAGTCGACCTAACCTCTAACCCGTGTAACGTCGATGCTTCACCTGCATGCTTACACCCCGCAGCCCGTTCCTTGCTCACACATCCACCCGTCTCCATGCTCCTCGTACCTTTCCTTACACACCTCGGTACTCTCATTCCACTCACAGCCTTGGTCACACACCTGACCACCGAACACCTTGGCACACATTTGTCACCCGCACACCTCACCAACACACCTCTTCGCGCCCCCTCCTCTGTCACCTCCTCTGTGACAATCACAGGTGTGCTCTCATTCGCACACCCAACCACGTGCCTCACCACCAACTCCAGCGTGCATTCCCACTCACGCTCTACCATTCCAGGTGTGCTTCCTTTCTCACCTGTCACCACCAACTCACGCTCCGTGTCACTCTCACTCCTCTCACCACCACTCTTGACAGCGCACTCACCCTTACTCTTGACAGCGCACTCTTTCCCCATGCACCTGTCCGTTACACACCTTTCTCGCGCACACTCTCCCGTTACACCCTCTGTAACACTCACCACAGGTGTGCATTCTTCCTTACTTTTGACAGCGCACTCTTTCCCCATGCACCTGTCCGTCACACACCTTTCTCGCGCACACTCTCCCGTCACACCCTCTGTAACACTTACCACACCGCGCTTCCATGTGCTCCCTCGCACACACGCTACGACCGACTCACTCTCGCCAGCACCCTCACTCCTTGGCACGCACTTTTTCCTCACACACCCCAGAGTCGGACTTCCTCGCACACCTCCTTTTTTGCACACCAGACCTTTCGCACACTTCACCCACGGCCTCTCACGAACACCCGGGTCCATCTCGACCCCCAAGCTTCTTAAATCCCCTGGCGCATCATACGCACGACCATATTGGTCACCACTTACACCGGGTCCTCTTCCTCTTCGCTTCTCCTCCATCACCTGCGAATCCCTCATCCGGTTAATGAGCACATCATCACGATCCAAACACAGACTTTGGACCAATTCTTTTATCTCCTCTTTTATCTCTTTCTTATCCCCTCTCCGTCGCTTCTTAATTTCGCTCATCCCTTCTTCCACTTCTTCTAATTTCTGCTTCACCTCTTTTATTCCCCGGTACGTCTCCTCAAGCTCGTCCTCCAAGGCTACCTTGACCGTTTCCATGTGCGTCCTCACCTGCCGGTCCTTCGTCTCCATTACCTCTATCACCTCGTCCAGCCTCGTTGTCAGTCCCTCACGTACCATCTGACATTCCCTCTTCGTCGCTACCAAGTCATTTTTTAGGTCATTTTGTGTCGCTTTTAACCCTCCTATTACCACCGTGTTCCTTTGAACCTGCTCCGTTAGTCCTTTTTGTCCCTCCGTCAGCTGTTCCACCTCCTGCGTCAGGTCCTCTATGCCCCCTTGTAACTTTACAGTCCCCTTTCTCACCTCCTTCTCCATGTGCTCCTTACAGTGCCTCACCTCCTCGCGCACTCCTCCGACCTCCTCACTCACTCCTCTTCTGATCTCCTCTCCCATCACTTGCATCTCCTGCCCAGATGCCACCCTCATCTGCTCCATTTCCTCCCTGTGAGCATCCAGTTTGGTTTCTACCCCCATTCTGACCCCCTCTATCTGCTGCCCCATTTGTTTAACTTCCCTTTCCGCTTGGTCCCTCATGTCCCTCAATTTGCCTTCCATCCTGTTTTCTAACCCCTCTAACCCATTTTTCACTCCCTCTATCTGATTCTCCTGGGCAGCCATTCTATTTTCTACCCCCTCTAACCCCTTTTGCATCCCTTCCATTTGATTCTCTTGAGCGGCCATTCTGTTTTCTACCCCCATTAACCCATTTCTCACCTCTTTTATCCCGTTGTCTAACCCCTCACCGGTACCCCTCGCTTCGTCCCTCATTACCCCCATTTGGTTTCCCATTACCCCCAATTGCTCACTCTGAGCATCCATCCGGTTCCCCATTACCCCCATTTGGTTTCCCAACCGCTCACTATCAGCCCTCATTCCCACCATTTGTTCCATAAGGGCCCTCATTTGCAGGAGGAAAAGGTTCGAATCCACCAGGGGCGCTGCCGCGGGCGTGGACGCCGTGGCCACCTCGTGCGTGACAACGCTATTTTGCGACCCTGCCGCCCTCACTGCTTCGCTCTCCTCGCGTCCCTCAATTTGGTCCTGGACCGACCCTGCCTCACTCTCCACTACCGGACCCCAGCTGTCTTGGTCTGCCATAGCGCGACTTTCAAAATTCGGGTTTTTATTTCCGTATAACAAATTCAAATTTCGCCGTTATAATTTCGCGCGGGAAACGCGCTCCGAATCGTCGATTCTACTACAAATTTGGGCCTAATAAATTTAGTCCCGGGTCCGAATCCCACTCCTGACACCAATTGTTACAGACGCGGTGGTGGATGTTAGTTTACCGAGCGGTTTGGTATGACCACGTCTGCACAAGTTACCCGATTATACCCGAACGTTGACTAATCGCGCTACGCTAGGTCAATGAAGGAAAAGACACACGGCTGGGATTAAAATGACACGACACCAGGGATACGGTTCTCAAGACCTCCGGAGGAGGTTATATTCGTTCGGAAGGTTAGATTACAACTACAAGAGGGACAGCAAAGGAAGATAGGCACTTAGACACAATCTTAATTCCCGACAGACCACAGAGAAACAGGACAAAAACTGACTCACACGGGGATTGATGGCAAGGAAAGCGGGTATTCGATGGCCAGCACAAGGTGCACCTTGTGCTCAGGGACAGGATAGCGCGGCCCAAAAGATGCAGGAGGTCTCTCAGCGCTCGGAGGTGGCTCTCTTGTCTTCTCAAGCTCGGGGCGCATCTTACGTCACGTCCGGTACGTGGCCGCGTATATCCGGCGGGGAGTGACACGCCCTCGGCTCGTTAGCTCCGCCCCAGCTGGAATCGGCACGTTGCTTCTCATTGGGTGCGTGCGGGGGGGGGGGGGGTTACCGGCTCCGCCCTTGACGAGGGGCTGACAAGGAGCCCCTTCGTGGTAACCCCGCCGGAGCGCATCGTCAATGGCGGCTAACCGAGCTGGTGTGAGGACGCACACTCCCCCGCGCAGCGCCGTTGTTGTAGTTGTTGTTTGTAGTCGTAGTTGTTGTTGTTGCTGTAGTTGTTGTTGTTGTTGTTGTTTGGGGAAGAAGATGGGAGGAGGTATGGGAAGGTCCTAAACTCACTACTGGTGCCATATAATCACATTCTGGTGCAACGAAGAGTCAGAATTAATGGAAAGGAGTCCTTAACTGACATAGACTAAGAATAACTAGCAAGATGTCCGAAAGTTGTCTACGTGAGATGCGGTGGACCTGGGCACGACATTTAATGGGGGAAAAAGGGGAAGGTCGGTTCTACAGAGTGTTGTTTACAGACAATGGGACTAGGGAATGGGGGATTGGGGATAGTTGGGGAGTATTGGGGAAATAGGGGAATATTTACAAGCGGATATGGAGGCCAAATTCCATATTCGCAACAATATCTATATATATATATATATATATATATATATATATATATATATATATATATATATATATATATATATATATATATATATTGTTACGGATCCGGGGGACGGCACTCCCGTTAGCAAGGTGGGGGGGGGGGGGTTAATCCCCTTGTCCTGTTAAGCTGGCCATCCGACCGGTCCTGGTACTTGTAACGCTCTTCTGCGGGGTGGGATTGATCAGGGTTATCGGTCAAGGTGTTGTCCCGAATACCTTCACCAATCCCTCCGCAGAACAGGGAGACAAGTACCGCTCGAACCACGGACAAGATGGTATTTGCCGAGTGGTTTAGCAATCTGCGGTTCGAGCCGTTATCAAGCGACTAAACCCGATTCTGAGCGTTGGCCAAATCGTGCCACAGGTATTCAAGCAGGAAAAGACTAAAGCGATCGGAGAAGAATGAAACCAAAAGGGTAAGAAATAACAGACATTTATCAATTATTTACAACAAACCAAAGGAAGAGCCACGAAAGTAATATACAGTGAAGAAGAAGAAGATACACAGGGCAGCCTTAAACAGTCTTAATTATTGAACCCCAGACAACATACAGGACAGACCACGGACTTACACGACAAAGGGGAAATTGCAGGCAGGAGTGGCTGGAGGAAGGTTCGTAGGAAAAGGCACCGCGAGGAGGTCCGCTGCAAATCCACGCTCCGGGCTGGAAAATCGAGCAGCCGGCGGCAGCCCCACGTGTACAGTTTTCAGTGGCGAAAACCCGGCAGGCAGCGTGGTTTATGTTGCCGATCCTGGCGCACCGACCCTTGCACCCCAACGATGCTCGTGCTCAAAAGCTGCTCGGTGCTCCTTTCTCCCTCCTCTCTCTTTTGGTTCTTCTGGGTTCGGTTGGATCACTCCTCCGCGTAAGCAGTCCCTCGCAGTCGCTTTTATCACTCGTGGCCGTATCAAGCCGCAGGCTGCGAGGGCACGCCTACCGGGTCGCTCACCGCGGTGCTGGTTGGTGGTCAAGGGCTCGCTGACTCCACCTCCGATGACGAGTTGCTGCCACGCCCGTGATCTGGCGGCTCCGCCCCCTTTTTCCTGTTCTTGGCCTCGTGCGCAATGGCGGTGTGGTGCCAACAAAAACAGCCCAATGCAACGGCGGCGAACGCCGCCCTACTGTTACTTTGCGGAGACGATTGGGGGAATTGAAAGGGACCTATCTTATTTGATTAATGCAACGTAGAGTCAAACTATTGGAAACACAGCCTTACCTGAAACATATAATAATGAAATAACTATGAAGAGGGCCTATGGTTCGCTACGTGTTGCGATGTGGACTAACTAGGGGACGACCTTTGATCTTGACAATGAATGGAGGTATTTACACAAATAATTATTTACAAAGGGGTATATTTACAACACTTTACACAGTGCAGGGTTCTCAAAACCCCAACAATATATATATATATATATATATATACACATACATATATTTCTGTCAGTTGATTGTTTGTTTGACATTTGTATTACAGTGTACAAGAAGGTATAAATAAATTCAGCCTTAATTCAAGCCTTCATAATTCATAATTCAAGCCATTCATAAGCCATTCATAATTCAAGCCTTAATTCAGCCTTAATAATTATTCAGCCTCAGCTACATTCGTTGCCGTTTTCGGACGACCGGACTTCTTTGCAGTGGATACCGACCCTGTTGCTTCAAATTTCTCGACAATCAATCGTATGTTTCTTCCCTGGGGTGGGTTAATATCGAATTCCTGTGCCAAACGGCGTGCCACCATCGTTGGTTGTTCATTACATTTGTAGTAATGTTTCACGGCCGCAATGCGTTGATTCATTGAAAGGTAATTCATGGTTCAATTTGGTGCAACTTCAGTAACTTTCCAAACTCTCAGCAATAACCTGCAAAATAAAAACAAAAATAAATAAATTAAGAAAATTAATAATCTGCAAGACAATTGTTAACAACATGACATCCCAGAAATAATCTGACAGCCGAAAAAACAGAAATCGGGCGCGGGCGCTACTTTTGATTCACCCTGTATGTATGTATGTAGATATATATATATATATATATATATATATATATATATATATATATATATATATATATATATATATATATAGACACATACAGTCACGTGAAAAAGTAAGTACACCCCATGTAAAGTTTTGACCTTTTCAACATATTTCAACATACAGCTATTTGATCTTCATTTCAACAATATTGAAAGATAAAGGTGATATAATATACAAATATCATGAAACATTTACATTTTGTAGTCCATTGTATAATTTAAATAAACATAAATGCAAATTTCGCATGTGGAAAAAGTAAGTACACCCCTATATTTATCACAACTTAAAATACCTAAAATTAGAATCAGGTGCACCAGCTCAGGTGCAAATGATTAGTATTAGAACATCGTTAGAGAGGATCTTGAAGGAACCTGTCTTATTTAAACCTCAGACATTTAGTTTGGTTTGCTCTTTGTTGTTGAAGTGTGCGGCGTCACCATGCCTCGATCAAAAGAGCTCTCTGAGGCCTTCAGAAAGAAGGTTATAGATGCCGACGAGTCTGGGAAGGGATTTAAAAAGATCTCCAAACAATTTGAAATCAATCATTCGACTGTCCGGAAGATCATCTACAAGTGGAGAAGATTCCAAACAACTGCCAACTTGTTCAGGCCAGGCCGTCCCAGCAAGTTTAGCCTGAGAGCAGACGGCACGATGCTGAAAGAAGTCTCTAAGAACCCCAGCATGTCATCACGGGACTTACAGGTAGCTCTTGCCACCGTTGATGTCAAAGTGCACGAGTCTACCATTAGAAAGAGGCTGCACAAATTTGATCTTCATGGGAGGTGTGCCAGGAGGAAACCTTTGCTGTCCAGAAAGAACATCAGGGCAAGACTAAAGTTTGCCAATGAACACTGAGGCAAAGACCAGCACTTCTGGAACAATGTGCTCTGGACAGATGAGGGAAATGTAGAGCTATTTGGCCACAGTACCAGAAGACATGTTTGGCGAAAACCAAGGACAGCATCTGAGCACAAGAACCTGATACCAACTGTAAAGAATGGTGGTGGAAATATTATGGTTTGGGGCAGCTTTGCTGCATCAGGGCCTGGGCAGCTCACCATCATGGAATCCATGATGAATTATTCAATGTACCAGAGGGTGCTTGAAGATAATGTGAGGCCATCTGTCGGAAAGTTGAAACTCAACCGAAGGTGGACCTTGCAACATGACAATGACCCTAAACATACCAGTAAATCCACCAAGAAATGGCTGAAAAGAAAGAAATGGAAGGTTCTGGAATGGCCAAGTCAAAGCCCGGATCTAAATCCCATCGAGATGTTGTGGGGGGATTTGAAACGAGCTGTGCATGCAAGAAACCCCTCAAACATCGCACAGCTGAAAGAATTCTGCATGGAGGAGTGGGCAAAAATTTCTCCCAGTCGATGTCAGAGACTTGTAGACCGTTATAGAAAACGCCTACTTGAGGTTGTTTCTGCCAAAGGGGGCAATACCGCCAAGGGTGTACTTACTTTTTCCACATGCGAAATTTTCATTTATGTTTATTTAAATTATACAATGGAATACAAAATGTAAATGTTTCATGATATTTGTTATATTATATCACCTTTATCTATCAATATTGTTGAAATGAAGATCAAATAGCTGTATGTTGAAATATGTTGAAAAAGTCAAAAGTTTACATTGGGTGTACTTAGTTTTTCACGTGACTGTATATATATATATATAGATATATATATATATATATATATATATATATATATATATATATATATATATATATATATATATATATATATATATTATATATATATATATATATATATATATATATATTGTTACAGACGCGGTTTTAGATGTTAGTTTACTGAGCGGTTTGGTATTACCGCGTCCGCCCAGGTACTCCCCGATTAGAACCCTATCCCGCCCGATTCCACTCGAACGTTGGCCAAATCGCGCTATGCTAAATCAATGAAGGAAAGGACACAACGGCTGGGATTAAGGCAACGACACAAGGGGTACAGTTCTCAAGACCTCCGGAGGAGGATATAATATTGGTTATGCAGAAACGGGTAGATTACACGGCAAGAGGTAAAGCACAGAAAGATGGGCACTTAGACACAGTCTTATCTTATCCCCGACAGACCACAGACAAACGGGACAAGACTGACTTACACAGGGATTGATGGCAAGGAAGGGCAGGCAGTCGATAGCACAAGGTGCACCTTGGCTCAGGGGCAGAATCGACCCGGTCCGGTCCAGAGATGCGGGGAGGTATCGTCGCACTGGAGGTGGCGTCCTTTTCTCTCCAAGCTGAGGCGCATCTGACGTCACCTCCCTCTTCCTGCGCATGTCCAGCGGGGAGTGACACGCCCTCGGCTCGTTAGCTCCGCCCCAGATGGAATCGGTCCGCCGCTTCTTATTGGGTGCGGGGGGTTACCGGGCTCCGCCCTTGACGAGGAGCTGACAGTGAGCCCCTGCGTGGTAACCCCGTCGGAGCACATGTTCAATGGCGGCTAACCAAGCCGGAGTGAGGACGCACACTCCCCGCGCCGCTGCCGCTGTTGTTGTTGTTGTGGTTGTAGTTCCATGAGGAAGAGCTGCGGGGAGGTATTTGGAGGTCCTAAACTTTCTAACGGTGCCATACAATCACATTCTGGTGCAACCAAGAGTCAGAATTAATGGAAACGAGTCCTTAACTGACATAGACTAAGAATAACTAGCAAGATGTCCTATAGTTGTCTACGTGAGATGCGGTGAACCTGGGTGCGACATTTAATGGGGGAAATAGGGGAAGGTCGGGGCTACAGAGTGTTGTTTACAGAAAATGGGACTAGGGAATGGGGGATTGGGGATAGTTGGGAAGTATTGGGGAAATAGGGGAATATTTACAAGCGGATATGGATGGTGGCCAAATCCCATATCCGCAACATTGCACCCTTCTCTACCTCAGGGCGTCCCGACCCGATAAATTTTTACCTACGTTAGTGTGGCACTCAGATGTAGTTCCCTCTACTATTAACTCAACCCTGAGTGCGACAGCTTTACAGATGTTCACAAATGAGTAAATATGTCCCCCTGCGACGTTGCACCCTTCTCCTCACAGAAACACACCCACAGGATAACCGAATCGCGGAAAGAATCCTCAAACTAAACATACAGCCGGTAGGGAGCATTATTTACACAAGACTACACTGATATTTACACTACGATCCAGGACCTGTTCTTTGAGGAACACATGCAGATGTTATGCATAGAGAGAGCACGCATGCCAGCATCGATACACCAACCCACGAGTGCCCTGTGACCTTACGGCCTTTAATAATGTGCAGAGCACCCCATCCAAGCACCAAAAGCACCACCCCATAACACAGTCAGCACCATCCGGTGCACCAATAAAATGTTCATAATCACCGGTGGTGTCGCAGCCGGCCGATGTTCTGCCGCTGGTCTTGCCTTGGAGCCCACTTGGTGTTCTGGCTTCCTTCAAAAATAAAGAAAGGCGCCAACCGCGTCCATTTCTAAATTGTGGCCGTCAGGGGGGCCAACTATAAGTGGTTCACCTGTATGGCATAGGTGCCACGTTGACCCAGAGGTCCATCAACGGGTGGTGCTTGGCCGCAAAAGAACTGCGGTCCATGGTGGGCGGCCACAAAAATTGCAGTCCATATGGTGTATCGATCCAGGCAGCAAGCAGCGAAAGTACAGGCCCACAACTGCGGAGCCAGCACCTCTCTCTCCTCTCTCTCTGCCCCAAAGCCAGATCCTCGGAGGTGGGAGACAAAAGAAGAGGACAAGTGAGTAAGGTGGTAAGGGCGCAAAAGTGCACGCAATACAAGGTGATGCACACTGGGGCCACATGGGAACCAGGTGAGACAGGTATGTTCCTACCGTACGCCCCCCCCCCCCACCAGGTAACCTACATGGCCCCTCCCTTACCCCTTACTGTATCCACAAAACACAACACTACCCATAAACATCTACTTTACAAATCAACAAACGTCCCTACTGTCTTCCCCGTTCCTCCCATAAACCAAATTCGTCTTCTCTCCCTCCTAACCAATCAAATTTGCCATTTCCAACTCAACATCAAAATTTGCCATCACCAATTCATCATCAGTCCCTCCTGAGGAGGGAGAGATGGAATCACCCCAATGTCTCATCCACGTCGTGATGCGTCTCACAAATCCAACAGCAATTCTCATTTCCTGCAACTCAAAACAAAGAAAACACAGGTGTGGAGTCATCATCATCACCACAGGTAAGTGGCTGCGTATGGTGCGACAGGTTCATCAATCCTAACTATTTCCTAAATGACTTTAACAACTTTACATTACCCGGGGTCTTTCCCTGCCAATCCATTGGCCAACTTACACTATGGGTTCTAAAAACCAATTCCCATTGACCAAACTGTGGTGCTTCTCAATTTGGGGTCTCACTCCCCCGATTCATCTCCCGGTGCCTTCGCACAATTTCTGGGCTGTGACGTGTAGCTCTCCCAGCAGGTCTACCCACCTGCACACCTCCACCACTGCAGTTGCCTCCGAGCTTACCTGCTCCTTACCCTAACCTAACTAACTGGGGAAGGCCCTCTCGCACTCTCACCCCCTCAGTGCCCTCTCTGGCACGGCCTGCCCGATCCACATCCGGGATCCTCAGGCACCCACTGACACTAACGGCTCCCAGAGCCCACCTGCGGCCTCACCTGGCCGACATCCTCACAGTGGTGGAGTGCCCAAACCAACTACACACACTAACAGGCTACACGCCCAGCCATTTCCACAACACTAATGCACCCATCCACAATACCATTCTGCAACCGCACCACAAATGCCAATATCCAACCACAATTTACCTATACCCTCTACCTAACACTTACACTACCCGCCCCGGGTATCCGTGATGGGGGTCCACTCTTCCCCCATTCACACCTTCGCACCATGCACACCACTCCGTACCACTTACTCCAACTCTCTCCACACCACTCATTCTCTGCTCCATATATTCCACACACCTGTACTTGCACACCTGTGCTCTCACACCTGGTGCCACCTGCACCCTTCTCTCCCCAAGCGCATTCGCACTGATCCACAACACTCACTACTCATCCACTGCTCCACACACCTGTCCAGTTCTCACACAGCATCATCTCATCTAACTACTCCCCTCTGAAACTTGCGCTTCCCCGTCGTCCCTTTAAACTATTGCGCTCCCACGTCATTATTATCCACACTAAACTACCTGCGTCCCCACTACAGGTATCAGTCACTATCTAAACCTTAACGTTACCTAATGTCATCTTCGCTAGATCCCTACACACAATATAACCAAGCCCTCCCTGGCTCGGTTGTCATAACCACCCCATAAGCTATAGCTCCTTTGCCCCCACATGGGAAGGGTGGCAGGGATGCCACCCTTACCCACCGGGCCCATCGCTCATCAATCCCCCAGTCCTCTGGCACTAATAAGCCCCCCTTATTCAGAGGTACTGGGTCCCGCCTCGGCATCTAAAGCCGAGGCAATCCACGGGGGCGCCTGCTCGCCGGTGTAAGGCCTTCTAGTTTCCCGGGGTCTGGCGGGGGGGTGTCTGGGGTCGGCTAACCCGCTCCCCCCTGGGCGGAGTTAAGGACCTCAACCGCCGGGGATCATCCCGGCGCGTGGCTCGACAGTGCCGCGCCAGGTGACCCAGACGGTTGCAGGTATAGCACCTCACCTGATAAGGTGCTCGTCTCCGGAATTCCAAATTTTCCCCCCTGAAGGTCCGAATTGGATTACCCGCTCGTGGTCCACCGCGGGCCACCTCCGGGGCCGCCTGCCATGGTCCAGGTCCCGCCAGGCGCTGGTCCACCAGCCTCCGGACCATGCCCGCCAGGTCAGGACTCACGTCGGGGGCGGGCCCCCTAAGGGGTCCGCCCTCCATCGGGGGTCCCACCTGGCGGACCGCCATTGCGGGACGCTCGCCCCCCCGGGCCAGGGGCCTCGCTGCTTCCCAACGGGCCGCAGCGTCAGCCGCCTGGCTCAGAGTCTGCGGGCGCCACATGGCGAGCTGTTGCCGGAGCTCAATATCCGGGAGGGCCTGCATAAAATGGTCCAGCGCCAGGCTTTCCCGGGAATCCGCTGCCATGCTAGCATGTGCGATCCCCACTGCGCGGCGAATGTCGTGGGCAAGTTCCCCGATGGCTTCCTGGGGCTTGCGTTTTCGCAGCGCGAGCTGAGCTTTAACAAGCTCGCTCTGCTGTTCAATGCCGAATCGATTAATTAGGGCGTCGCGGAGGGCTGGCAGGGTGAGAGCACCCGCTGGTAATGCCGTCAGCACCTCCGCCGCCGCGCCGCGCAATGCGGCCACCAGGTGTACTCCACCTTCGTCCTCACCCCAACCGTTGCCCTTACACACACAGTCAAACTGCGCCAGGTACGCGCGTAGATCACTCTTGCCGTCACACGGCGCGAGTGGGACCTTGTGGGACCACCTCGTATGCGAGTCGTTGCCCGCCTGCCGGACCCCGTGTGTCGCCCCTTGCGGGGTCAGCGCGGGGCCGAACCGGCCGGGCCCCCACAGTACATTACCCCCAAGGGGCTCTCCTGCCTCCCCTGTCCCTCTAACAACTACCCCTGTTGGTGTCGATGCATGGGTCACACTTCCGCAACCCGCTACCCATTCCATACCACCACAACCTTGCTCACCCACACCTCGCATCTCTCGTTCCATACCCTCCGGACCAGCCATACACCTCACTCTTGGCCTCTCACGAACATCCGGGTCTATCTCGACCCCCAAGCTTATTAAATCACCTGGCGCATCATACGCACGACCATATTGGTCACCACTTACACCGGGTCCTCTTTCTCTTCGCTTCTCCTCCATCACCTGCGAATCCCGCATCCGGTTAATGAGCACATCATCACGATCCGAACACAGACTTTGGACCAATTCTTTTACTTCCTCCTTTATCTCTTTCTTATCCTCTCTCCGTCGCTTTTTAATTTCGCTCACCCCTTCTTCCACTTCTTCTAATTTCTGCTTCACCTCTTTTATTTCCCGGTACGTCTCCTCAAGCTCGTCCTCCAAGGCTACCTTGACCGTTTCCATGTGCGTCCTCACCTGCCGGTCCTTCGTCTCCATTACCTCTGTCACCTCGTCCAACCTCGTTGTCAGTCCCTCACGTACCATCTGACATTCCCTCTTCGTCGCTATCAAGTCGTCTTTTAGTTCTTTCTGTGTCGCTTTTAACCCTCCTAGTACCGCAGTGTTCCTTTGTACCTGCCCCACTAACTCAGTCTGTCCCACCGTCAGCTGTTCCACCTCCTGCGTCAGGTCCTCTATGCCCCCTTGTAACTTTACAGTCCCCTTTCTCACCTCCTTCTCCATGTGCTCCTTACAGTGCCTCACCTCCTCGCGCACTCCTCCGACCTCCTCACTCACACCTCTTCCGATCTCTTCTCCCATCACTTGCATCTCCTGCCCAGATGCCACCCTCATCTGCTCCATTTCCTCCCTGTGAGCATCCAACTTAGTTTCTACCCCCATTCTGACCCCCTCTATCTGCTGCCCCATTTGTTTAACTTCCCTTTCCGCTTGGTCCCTCATGTCCCTCAATTTGCCTTCCATACTGTTTTCTAACCCCTCTAACCCCTTTTTCATCCCTTCCATTTGATTCTCCTGAACGGCCATTCTGTTTTCTACCCCCATTAACCCCTCCTGTATTTCCCCTAATCTATTGTCTAATCCCTCTATTCTACTCCCTAACCCTCCGATCTGGGCCCCCATGTCCTCCCTCAATTTCTCGCTATTGGACCCCATCCTTTGTTCTAACCGTTGGCTATTGGCCCCCATGTCCTCCCTCAATTTCTCGCTATTGGACCCCATCCTTTGTTCTAACCGTTGGCTATTGGCCCCCATGTCCTCCCTCAATTTCTCGCTATTGAACCCCATGTCCTCCCTCAATTTCTCGCTATTGGACCCCATGTCCTCCCTCAATTTCTCGCTATTCTGGGCCATAAGGGCCTTCATTTGTATTAAAAAAGGTTCAAATCTACCAGCGGCGCTACTACGGTCGCGGGCACAGTCGCTGTGGCCATGTGCGAGGCGCCATTTTGCGCGCCCGTAACCTCGTGCGCGACGACGCTATTTTGCGAACCTGCCACCCTCACTGCTTCGCTCTCCTCATGTCCCTCATTTTGGTCCTGGATCGACCCTGCCTCACTCTCCTCTACCGGAACCCAGCCGTCTTGATCTGCCATAGTGCGACTTTCAAAATTCGGGTTTTTATTTTTGTAAAACACAATCAAATTTCGGTCACTTGTAATTTTGAGCGCTTTAAGCGCGCTTCGGGTCCGATCTCACTCCTCGACACCAATTGTTACTCTAATAGTACAATTGGTGTTCCAAAATTTGGGCCTAACAAATTTAGTCCCAGGTCCGAATCCAACTCCTGACAACCAATTGTTACTGACGCGGTTTTAGATGTTAGTTTACCGAGCGGTTTGGTATTACCGCGTCCGCACAGGTACTCCCCGATTAGAACCCTATCCCGCCCGATTCCACTCGAACGTTGGCCAAATCGCGCTATGCTAAATCAATGAAGGAAAGGACACAACGGCTGGGATTAAGGCAACGACACAAGGGGTACAGTTCTCAAGACCTCCGGAGGAGGATATAATATTGGTTATGCAGAAACGGGTAGATTACACGGCAAGAGGTAAAGCACAGAAAGATGGGCACTTAGACACAGTCTTATCTTATCCCCGACAGACCACAGACAAACGGGACAAGACTGACTTACACAGGGATTGATGGCAAGGAAGGGCAGGCAGTCGATAGCACAAGGTGCACCTTGGCTCAGGGGCAGAATCGACCCGGTCCGGTCCAGAGATGCAGGGAGGTATCGTCGCGCTGGAGGTGGCGTCCTTTTCTCTCCAAGATGAGGCGCATCTGACGTCACCTCCCTCTTCCTGCGCATGTCCAGCGGGGAGTGACACGCCCTCGGCTCGTTAGCTCCGCCCCAGATGGAATCGGTCCGCCGCTTCTTATTGGGTGCGGGGGGTTACCGGGCTCCACCCTTGACGAGGAGCTGACAGTGAGCCCCTGCATGGTAACCCCGTCGGAGCACATGTTCAATGGCGGCTAACCAAGCCGGAGTGAGGACGCACACTCCCCGCGCCGCCGCCGCTGTTGTTGTTGTTGTTGTTGTAGTTCCATGAGGAAGAGCTGCGGGGAGGTATTGGGAGGTCCTAAACTTTCTAACGGTGCCATACAATCACATTCTGGTGCAACGAAGAGTCAGAATTAATGGAAACGAGTCCTTAACTGACATAGACTAAGAATAACTAGCAAGATGTCCTATAGTTGTCTACGTGAGATGCGGTGAACCTGGGTGCGACAGTTAATGGGGGAAATAGGGGAAGGTCGGGGCTACAGAGTGTTGTTTACAGAAAATGGGACTAGGGAATGGGGGATTGGGGATAGTTGGGAAGTATTGGGGAAATAGGGGAATATTTACAAGCGGATATGGATGGAGGCCAAATCCCATATCCGCAACAATATGTATATATATATATATATATATTTTTTTTTTTACATAAAAGATTGGGGTGTTTGGGATTATACATTTTTAAAGAAAGAAAGGCGCTTCCAATTAGAAAATAAAACTATATCTACTCCGCAAATTTGGGCGAATAAGCAAGAGGAAACCCAGTCTCAGGCGACGTTTCACCTGCTTCACAGCAGGCTTCCTCAGGCATATATATATATATATATACACACACACACCTCCTCAATCACTGGTTTGTGAAGATTCCTTGAGGGCACTTATGGATTTCATCGTGGAGGATGTCATGCATGAAGAAAAGTGAAATTTTAATTGATGGTTTCTGTATTGATGAAAATGTCTGGACCACTCCACTGAGAAGGTCTCCAGGAGACAAAATACACTGTTTAATCTCATGAAGAAGCAAACGAGATTTAAATTGCTAAATTTAACACCTACACTCTGGTGTAATCGAATTTGGTCATGAATCCTGGAGGATTCTTTCCTCCAGGATTCATGACCAAGGTGAGGTCTTCAGGTTAAGCTGAAGAAGACAACTCTGCGTGCTTTAGCTTACGGATTCCACGTTTCTGTTAGGAGTGATTTGTTGTCCTGTGATAACCAGCTGAGACTCCCATTGTAAGATGGAACTGTGATGTAAGAATCTCACAATTTCGTACCACTTTAGACGGAAGTTGATTTGCTGCACGTTAGAAGGCCCATTGTGAATCTTTAGCAGATCATTCTGTAATCAAATAGATCATATGTCCTTCCATTTTCTTCCAACAGCTATGAAGGTGGACCATTGGAAGATCCGTGGGTGTGTACTCTTCTCTTTCTGATCTTGTTGACTTTGTCTATCTTGGTCTATCTCAACATAAGAATCACCTTTTCAGCACTAAACTTAAGCTGATGTAAATTCAGGAAAAAGATCTCAAAAACTCCGAAAAAGGAACAAAAGATGACTCGTATATTATTATATAATTAATGTCCTTGTCCATAATGTCCATAACTTCCTTTACCCTTTCCAAAAATACATTATTCTCTTGATCATACAGTATTTGTGGATTGTTGTTAATTCTCGGTACCTATTTAGCAGGTGTATTAATTCATGTTGGTGTACTGGAACAGAGCAGAGTTTCGCCTCTTCATACTTATGTTCACTAAACTCAAGCCATTTTGTTTGATTGTGTCACCTTGTTGCCTGGAAGTCAAACGGGACTGTTCCCTTAATCCGATAACTCATGATTTGTTCCTACAACAAACTGCGAGATAATTTGCAGAGATGGAAATGTAGGACATATCTGGTTGTCTATGGTAACTACGGCCTCATGGTTAGGGCGGCGGGCTTGGGATCCTAAGGTCCTGAGTTCGAATCCCGTTCAGCTGTTGAATTAATACCAGGTGGGGTTGACTTGGCATAAGTCAACATCCTTCCAAGGTCAGCGAAATGAGTACCAGGGTACTGGGTCCTCCCTCAAGGAGGTTGGTAGAGAGAGAGAGAGAGAGAGAGAGAGAGAGAGAGAGAGAGAGAGAGAGAGAGAAAGAGAAAGAGAGAGAGAAAGAGAGAGAGAGAGAGAGAAAGAGAAAAAAGAAAGAAAAAAAAAAGGCCGGTCCAAAGGGACCAATCGGCACTTTGACCATGACCACATTGATCTGACGGGCAGCAAGGAAGAATTGGGAATATTTGGCCCCCGTATTGCATTGGGGGGTTCAACCACCCTGAAGAGGCGTCCTCAATAGATGTCAGCGATCTTGTTGCCACACAGGAAGTAGCATCACAATCCAATCTTTCTACATTTATACGTCTAGAAACATTCTAATTATGGTTATGTTTTAGCCAATTCGGCTACACGAGCACAGACATTGAATTTCAGATTTATATTTTTTTTTTTACTCTGGTTGTTCATGGTGAACCAGTAATTAGTGAGGAAACTCGGTTACATCTACATGTGCCATGGCAAATACAACTAGATGGTATTCATAGAATACTTACCCTGCGCAGTCAACTTGGTGTGAGCCAACTCTTCTGTTTTTGAACGTTTCTCTTTTTTTGATCCAATATGGCTGCCAGACCACGTGAGCGATAACATCATCAATTTATACTAGCCGAAACCCGTGGAACATCCACGGAAGGGAGGATGTGGTGTATGGATAGAGTGTACCATTATGGATGGCATAGGGGAGCGCTCATGGGATCTTCTTCTTCCGTTAAGCTCCAATTTTTTCTCTTTAAGTTAAGTCCAATCAGTCCTCTTAGTAAGGGCATTTTATGAGATATTTCACAAATCTGTTAACTAAATTGTTACCAAAAAATTTCTTCACCAATATGTTTGTAAAGGTGTGTAATAACATGTGTTAAAATGTTGAAGTTCAACTCTCGTGGGAAACCCAGAAAAAAAGCTGTTGAATTCGGGTACCGAAAAATTATTTTCGAGAATTTTTATTTTTTTAAATCGGCCCTTAAGTAACTTATGAGGGGTCAAATAAGGGTTTTTCATGATTCTGAGTTGATTGTTAACATTTATATTTTCACTTTTACATTTACACACAAAGTAGCTTTTATTTCACATACATATATAATACTCAAGAGTTATTTCTCATTCACAATGTCAGAAGTTTCAACAGTCATTGTCTATGTCTTCTTCAGACTCAACAACATCATGACTGCAGTTTCTGCATGTAATGCCATTACAGACTCCACAGGCCGAGATGCACGTGACCCCATTCTTCTTGCAGCTGCATCGCCGGTTGCTGCAATCTCCATGACAATTACAGCTCGTGAACTGCAATAGCTCCTCAGGAGCCGTGGGGTCCAGTGTTGGAACTGGCTCATACCCATGCACACCTATTGTCCATCCATAGTCACTGGGGTTCAGAGACATGCTCTGTAGAAGATTTGCCTGCTTTATTATATTCACAGCCTTCAGCCAAATCGGAAGATCAAAGGTCACTATAGCGACCCCAGCGTGCCGTATGCACTCTTTCAGAGTGGTGAAGATGGTGTTGAGGTCATTAGGGTCTCCTTCAATAACTGGGAGGAACTCGATCTGTGTGCTCTGCTTTGCATCATTAGCATGGATTCTCTTCATCCAGCCATTCCAGTTGGAGTGTGGGAACTCAGGATCGTTGGCTTTGATCACCCACCCCGCTGCCCAGAGTGTGTCACCTGGAGTGAGGAGTGGCTGATCATGAGCCAGGGAGGAGGAAAGCTCAGCGAGGGGGAGAAACATGATCGCGTTCGTTCCTATCTGTTTCCTGTTCGTAAATGGAATAATCTTTACTTCAGTTCCTCTCAGGATCTTAGCTTTGTCGAGTGCCTTCAACTTCACCCGGGGGAAAGCTGCTGTTGTCTGTGGATCTGGCAAAGGTGGTGCCGGAGAGGTGACTTCGATCCAACCCATTGAGTGAAAGGGAGTGTTTCCGTGAATAGAGACAATGTTTAAATCTATATTGTCTCCAACAAACTGAGTGACTGCATTGTTTGTTTCCCCAACCTCCATAAAGACCACCTGATCATTACTTGACAATTCACTTTCACTGGCTGGCACTTTGGCTGTCATCACTGATTGATCCTCAAGCGCAGCATCAACCACAACCTCATCATTGATCTGTTCATCGGTTTCCTCCACAATGGTGTCAAGAGTGCCAGAAGTATCTGGAACATCATCTCCACTCCTACTATTAAGGAAGCAGTATTTGTAGTTTTGTGTCTCCGTGTAAGACTCAGTGTATCCCAGCCGGTGGAACTTGTTGAGCATCCATTTTGACCCAAATCTATGATCAAGTTGTATGGCAAGCCCCATTTGGTGTGGCAATACTCCAGACCGAGGTCGACAGGCCTTAATAAAATTCTGCCCCCAAACGGCAACTCTTTCGTCTGTCTTGACAATCGGTCTCAAGAACATCTGAAGGCTTGCAGGAACAAGTGTCAGCTGACTATCGATGTCAGTCATACTGTGTGTGGTGGGGTATGACTTTGGACCTAAATCAATCAAGGCAATATCATTGGATATGAACTTGAGTGCCGTCTTTATGATCTGAGTCTTCTCATCTCCATGGTCAAGATTAGCATGATGCCCTCGCAGAATATTGTCGGTGCCATCTTTGAGACAGAGTACATCTGCCCTTCTTTCCTGTGTTGTGAAATACAAGGTGTCTTCGTATTTCTCTAGAAGTTTTATCTTTAGCCAATGCTTTGAATAAGAAAGGCTCTTCTCTGGTGACTGATCAAACTCCTGCAGCTTTTCATGGACTTGGTCCATGTTCATTACCCCATGCTCTAATTCTGAGTCTAACCATTCGCAGAATTCAATAAAAACTGCCTCTCGCTCCTCATCAATACTCCTCTGTCCTCTCTTCCTTTTTCCTTCCTCATCAGTCTTGGACAAACTGTCACCTCTCGCAAACATAAGTTTGCATCGCAAATGGTACAGTGTTTCTTCTGCTACCAAGTCGTTGATCCCTTCCAGGCGTCCAGTGACTTCAGTGCCCCAGTCATCCCCGCGACTCCGTGCTGTCTTCAGCAAGCTTGCCTTCAGTGTATCTGCAGTCAAATTATCTGGCACTCTGTATTTCTTTCTAGCTTGTGCTGGATTATTTTTGTAGAGCTGGGCTGGTTGGTTGCAAAGAATGCATACATCCTTATACAGGAGGTCAACTGACTGTGATCTTCTAGAACTGCAGCCAGTTGATGAACTGAACTCACAAGTAGTGCGTCTTCTCTTCAACTTTGATGACTCTTTCTCTGCCTTTGATGCTTGAGCTGACTTCTTGGTGGTTGCAACAAAGTTGTTGTACAGATCATTTTTACACTTCTGGTGGTACCTCAGTTTTCCTTCCTTTTGAGCCTCCTTCATACGTTCCACAACAGTAACATTTTCGACAGTTTCTGCTTGTTTCAATAAAGTTGAGTATCCCTTTGGAGTTGCCTGTATGAGCCTTTCAGCTGGTGTATCCGAGCGTGCACAGATGAAGCAATTGAGCACAGGTGGAGTAACGTCTTCATCCATATTGCTAGACTCCATGTCCTGCAAAGTAGAAAATGAGATATATTTAGAAATTATTTTTCCACAAAGGAGTGTCTGTGGTGAAATATAAATGTTAACAATCAACTCAGAATCATGAAAAACCCTTATTTGACCCCTCATAAGTTACTTAAGGGCCGATTAAAAAAAATAAAAATTCTCGAAAGTAATTTTTCGGTACCCGAATTCAACAGCTTTTTTTCTGGGTTTCCCACGGGAGTTGACCTTCAACATTTTAACACATCTTATTACACACCTTTACAAACATATTGGTGAAGAAATTTTTTGGTAACAATTTAGTTAACAGATTTTCATATGTTTCCCTTACTATCTCTGCTCGAAGTGCTCAGGCCATGCCTTCCCGCTCTCATACTTTTATTTCCGTTTGGTGTAGAAAGAGATTGACATATCGTTCGTCTGTTTTCAGCTCGTTATCTTTAAGCTTCCTTACGTCTCGCCACCTGCTACACCTCTCTGAGTTACTGAGGATTTATGCTACGCACCCCGAGTATCGCAACGTCACTCCATTTAACTTTATTAAAATGACGATAAAGACGTGAAACCCGTGGAACATCCACGGAAGGGAGGATGTGGTGTATGGATAGAGTGTACCATTATGGATGGCATCGGGGAGCGCTCATGGGATCTTCTTCTTCTGTTAAGCTCCAATTTTTCTTTGGTTGTTTTTTTGTTTGTTTTTTTGTTTTTTTTGTATACAAGATCGAGGCTCGTGAAAGAGCGAACATTAATCACACAGAAAGACAAACAGACACATAAAACAAATAACATCGGGAGCAGTAGACAAGATGGGGAGAGAGGGGGAAGGACACAACCACAACATTTGAGAGCAGGGACCGAGAGACATGGACACATCGAGATAACTGTGGGAGGGAGAGGGCTTTGGGGGGCAGGCATGGGAAGGGGGGGGGATGGGAGAGGTATAAAACATATGGACAATGCCAGGACTTCCAGGAAAGAAGTTGGAATTTCAAACAAGGTGGATCTGAGGTGAATTAGTGGGGGTAGAAAAGATCAAGGTTTTGGATGGGGGAAGATAAGAGATGGTGGTGAACAGCTGTTTTAAAGACCTGGAGGGAGGAGTGTGATTGAAGTGAGTGTGGGAGTTTGTTCCAGAGGCGGGAGAAAAGAGGAATGAAAGAGTGAAGGTGAGCAGAGAGCCGAGATTTCGGCAGTTTAACCATCAGAGGGTGGCTGGCAGATCTTGTGCGACCTGTAGGAATATTTGGGGGACAGAGCACAGAGAGAGCTGGGGGAGCAAGGCCGGAGAGGAGTCGGTAGAAGACAGAAAGACCACCTACCTGCCTGCGGTGAGTGAGTGAAAGGCCCTCAGAGATAGCTTCATCGCGGGAGATTCCCGGGAATTCCCGGGATTACCGGGAGTTCTTAACATCGCGGGAAGTTAAGTCCAATCAGTCCTCTCTGCTCGAAGTGCTCAGGCCATGCCTTCCCGCTCTCATACTTTTATTTCCGTTCGGTGTAGAAAGAGATTGACATATCGTTCGTCTGTTTCAGCTCGTTATCTTTAAGCTTCCTTACGTCTCGCCACCTGCTACACCTCTCTGAGTTACGAGGATTTATGCAACGCACCCGAGTATCGCAACGTCACTCAATTTAACTTTATTAAAATGACGATAAAGACGTTTCCTTCTATATCCTAATTTAAAATGTTCAAGGGAATAAAAAGACCATTTGGTTCACACCACCCATGCTCACACCACTCGACTGTCCAATCAGCGGACGGCTTGCTTCTCCTTCGCCCAGCAGACGCCAATACGATGGCGTCGTATCGGCAGTTAATCGGATGCTTTTGGGCCCCAACGTCGGCGAATTCAGATTTTTCGAGTATGTCTGCACGTGATAAACAAAGTGCGCGGTTCATAGATCGTAAATCCATTAGTGCCGTGGGCATCTGTGCACTGGGTGCAGCGTAAAAGGGATAACAAAGTCGAGTAACGTCTTGGGTAAGTAACGTAAGTAACGTATTATTATATAGATTCTCTAATATAATTGTTGCATAGATCACGCTCAATACACTACAAACTGATCAGACTAGGCGTTGTCCCTGTCGAATTATGACGTCATAATTATGGCACCAATGACGTCATCGTTAACAACATCTATTCCCCATATGGAGGTATTTACAATGAGCCACGTTTCAATTTTTTCCATGGAGCGGTTTCAGAGATATAGAGGTGCAACTTTTTTTCGATTTTTCCAAGATGGCGCCTGTACTATGTGACATATGACGTCATAATTATCATTTTAAAATTCCACAGAAGGAGCCGCTCATATTCTGAAAATTTCGTGTCCATCGGACTAACAGTTGCAAAGGAATTTTTTTTTTCATACTCATCAGATCAAGCGTTGTACTTATCGAATTATGACGTCATAATTAAGGCACCGATGACATCATCAACATTATTCCCCATGGGGAGTACTTGACAATGAGCCATGTTTCAATTTTTTCAATTGAGCGGTTTGGGAGATATAGGGGTGTAACGTTTTAACAAGATGGCGTCCGTACCACGTGACTCATGACGTCATAATTATGAATAAAAAAATCCTACAGGCGGAGGCGCTCCTACGGTAGAATTTCGTGTCAATCGGACCAAGGGGATTGATGCCTAAGGATTGGGCGAGGAAGGTTGAGGACTTGTGGTTTGTGAGGGGTGCGGGGGGGGGGGGGGGGGTGTTTATCATGACTGAATAAGTTTGCACTGGGGTGTCGGTGAAAATATGAAAGCCATGTTGTGGTTAATCCATGCATGCACAGAACGACGTATAAATATAACCCATGACATATTTCTGATTTCACAAGTGTAATTATTGGGAATTAAAGTGCATTTTGTCAATAGTAACAATCAATAGAGCTTTGAGCGGTTTGGGAGATATAGGGGTGTAACGTTTTAACAAGATGGCGTCCGTACCACGTGACTCATGACGTCATAATTATGAATAAAAAATTCGATTATTCGAAATTTCGTAAGAATTCGAAAAAATTCGTAAGATGGCATCGATTAATGCATGAAATGTTTAAATCTATTTGAATATGACAGACAAAGTGTTCGCCATTATATGGTACGATCAAATTGAGATTCAAATGCTCAATGTGGTCTGGTGAATGTAACACTCAAACGCCATACTGATCAATATTTAGACCCGTAGATTCCATTCGTTTCCATGAGACACTGTTAGTGTGTTACCCACAATAGTGTGTGCACACCCTGCATTGCCCATTGTGGAAGGTGTTTGATGTGCAAACTCATTCCACGACAAACTTCCAAGTGAAATCCCTTGTTAGCTCCTAGTTTTCACCCCTGTCTGTTTGTCAATTGTCTATAGGTCACGATTCCAAACCGATCGTCATGAAACTGTATCAACTTTCAACTGATAAGCCTATTGATTTTGAGGTCAAAGGTCATCTTGAGGTCAAGTTTCTAAAATCGTCATTTTTCATGTGATTGACGTGAAAGTTGAAGAGGATTTGTATATCGAGCCACTGAATTGGGAAATCAACTATGTTCGAGGTCAAAAGGTCAAAGGTCAACTCAAGGTCAACCTTCTAAAATCATAAATTTTCATCTGGAAAATCGTCAATATTCATCCCATTGACTTGGAAATTAAAGAGCAATTGCATAGTGCATCACTGAATTGGGGAAGCAACTATTTTTGAGGTCACAAGGTCAAAGGCCAACTCAAGGTCAACCTTCCAAAATCATCATTTTTCATCTGAAAAATCGTCAATATTCATCCGATTGACTTGGAAATGAAAGAGCAATTTCGAAGTGCATCACTGAATTGGGAAAGCAACTATTTTTGAGGTCACAAGGTCAAAGGTCAACTCAAGGTCAACCTTCCAAAATCATCATTTTTCATCTGAAAAATCGTCAATATTCATCCGATTGACTTGGAAATGAAAGAGCAATTTCGAAGTGCATCACTGAATTGGGAAAGCAACTATTTTAGAGGTCACAAGGTCAAAGGTCAACTCAAGGTCAAACTTCTAAAATCATCAATTTTGATCTGAAAAATAATCATTTTTCATCTGATTGACCTGAGCATTGATTAAGATCGTTAATTTTAATCTTAATATAATTGACAATTTGATGTCACATGGGTCTTTTCGGGTACAACAGGCATATTTATGGGGAGTAATCCGCTCCAATAACTTGGCAGTGAGCTGTGGAGCAGATCCTTTAGAGCATTTCCGATGACCCAGTGACTCATCATAACTTGTAACGGTGACGCGAAGCCAGTGAAGAATTTAGAACAAAGATTTCCAGCGTCTGGAGCGGCATGCGTTATGCATGAAGCGTAAAAGGCTTCAAATGTGAATTTGTCAAAAACTTGGTAACTCACTTTGAGCATGTCATCAACACCAAAGGGTTACATGATGCAATAGACAGCGTTGAAACCATCGTCAATGCCCAACGTCCGAGGACTGAAGCAGAGGTCAGTTCATTTGTCAGGCAAGGAACTACCATACAAGGTTCCTGTTCAACATTTCCATGCGGCACAGCTACTAAATGAGATGCTGAGTGTCAAAAAGTGGATGGGCCTGGTCAAATGCATCTGAAAAGGCTTTCAAAGAGGCAATTCAAATTTTAAAATGTTGGCACGTGTTTGACTTATCGTGAGTATCTTGTTGGAGTAACTTTTTGAATGCCCCACGGAAATGACTTCTGAACAAATCGTTTGTAAACGTTAAGAGCTTGATGTTAATGGGGGAAGACATTGATTTGTAAAATAAGCAATTCCTGGAATTTAAAAAGGTGACTGCAGATGCGCAAGTGAAGTTTTCAACTGAATGATGATGTTACCAAAATTACACTTTGCCATTGTTGTCATCAATACCACATGTACTCATGTTTCTTCCACTACTCATAGGTTACACCCAACAAAGACATGTACTTGAGGACCAAAGATCCAACAGAGAGTCCCAATCAACCTGATGAGCTGGAGATCGAGTTTGAAAATGGTGAGTTTCAGTAAAAACTCGAATGGCACTCTTCAACGTCACGATGTCGACAGATATGCCTCCGCCCACATTATTCCAGCATTTCTAATACTTGTACCAAGTTTGCTTTAAATCCATTCAGCTGTTCTCAAGTTATTACATTTTTACCTGACATGACCTCTGACCTTTGACCTCTTGACCCCAAAATTTAATCAGTACTTGTTTACATCATTATACATACCTCTACCAAGTTTTAATTTAAAATCCCTTCAGCTGTTCACAAGTTATCACATTTTTACCTGACATGACCTTTGACCTCTTGACCCCAAAATTTAATCAGTACTTGTTTACATCATTATACATACCTCTACCAAGTTTTAATTTAAAATCCCTTCAGCTGTTCACAAGTTATCACATTTTTACCTGACATGACCTTTGACCTCTTGACCCCAAAATTTAATCAGTACTTGTTTACATCATTATACATACCTCTACCAAGTTTTAATTTAAAATCCCTTCAGCTGTTCACAAGTTATCACATTTTTACCTGACATGACCTTTGACCTCTTGACCCCAAAATTTAATCAGTACTTGTTTACATCATTATACATACCTCTACAAAGTTTTAATTTAAAATCCCTTCAGCTGTTCACAAGTTATCACATTTTTACCTGACATGACATCTTACCTTTGACCTCGGGACCCCAAAATCGAATCAGTTAATCTTTAAATCATTATACATATCTGTACCAAGTTTGAATGGAGGTCACTTTAAACGTTCTCAAGTTATAGACCTATTACAGACTGACCTCTTGACCCCAAAATTGAATCAGTTAATCTTTAAATCATTATACATATCTGTACCAAGTTTGAATGGAGGTCACTTTAAACGTTCTCAAGTTATAGACCTATTACAGACTTTGACCTTTGACTTCTTGACCCCAAAATTGAATCAGTTAATCTTTAAATCATTATACATACGTGTACCAAGTTATAATTAGATCACTTCAGCCGTTCTCAAGTTATAGACATATTACAACCTTTGACCTTTGACCTCTTGACCCCAAAATCTAATCAGTTCATCTTTACCTCATTATACATACCTGCACAAAGTTTGACTAAGATCCTTTCAGCTGTTCTCAAATTATCGCGGTAACGAAAACCTATCACGGAAGGACGGACGGACAGCCGGACAGACAACCTGAAAACATAATGCCTCCGGGGGCTTCGTCAACGGAGACATAACAACTAGAGCATTGGCATGGCCATGAACAATTAATTGCTAGAAATTTACTTCAGCTCTGTTGTTGTGATGTGATCCGCACAACTTCTTTAGTTGTTGTTGATGTCAGGTGGTTTACCTTCAGCCTGTGTATGTAAAAGAAAAAAATAGTCGTGCATGATGAAACCCCTGGTTATTAAATTGCTCATCACATCACATCACCAGGCAATGTCGGGCAGGGCCTACTGCTGCTAGTTCTAAATAAACTTCAAACAGCAACAGAAGAAGGAGAAACGTGGATGTTGTTCCTTGCTATGACAGACACGCAAATTACAAGACAACAGAGATGTTCAATGGTGTTTGAATTGGTTTTATGCAAATTATTAAAACTAAAAGATGAAAAGATCCTCACAAGGCAATAAAAGATGTTTGATTACATGTTGGTATATTCCATCAATTTTATTTACTCGGTGGTTGGTCCGTTGTACCAAATTTTAATTTGTCTTCACGGCCTTGTAGCATACCTGCCTGCCAGACACAGGGGGGTATTTTGGGTCGTTGGGGACTTTTAGGTCTTTTGAGTCTTCTAGGACTTTTGGGTCATCAAGGACTTTTTGGGTCCTTGGGGACTTTTGGGTATTTTGGATCATTAAGGACTTTTGGGTCATCTGGGTCTTTTGGGTCCTCAGGGACTTTTGGGTCATCAATAACCTTTTGGGTCCTTGGGGACTTTTGTGTCTTTTAAGTCATGAAGGACTTTTGGGTCATCTGGGATGTTTGGGTCCTTGGGGACTTTTGGGTCATCTGGGACTTTTGGGTCCTGGGGATCTTTTGGGTCCTTGGGGTCTTTTGGGTCTCAAGTGTTAAATGGTCTTCCAAGGTCGAAGGGGTCTCAGCAGTCTAAAGGGTTAAAAGGTACTAAGGTCTAAAGCTAAACTCTAAAGGGTTTGAATAGTACGTAATTAATTAATAGACGTCAAAAAGTATAAAACACACACACACACACACACACACACACACACACACACACACACCTCATCCATTTATAGTACACACACACTCACACACACATCATCCATTTATAGTAGATAACTTTTTTCTTTTGTTTTTGTATACTGAATCGAGGCTCGTGAAAGAGCTGACATTTACTTCACAAACAAATCAACCAGACAAACAAAATATATAAAAAGAGGGAGCGGAAGACAAGAGAAGGGGAAGCACACAAACACTTGAGAACAAACACTTGAGAGCACACAACATTTAAGAGCAGCGAGATGTGTGGGAGGGAGAGGGCTTGGGGGGAGGAGGCGTGGGAAGGGGGGGGGGGGTGGGAGAAGTATAAAACACAAGGACACCAAGGACTTCCAGCACAGCAGTTGGTATTTCAAAAAAGTGGAATTGGGGTGAAATTAGCGGGGGTAGAAAAGATCAAGGTTTTGGATGGGGGAAGATAAGAGATGGTGGTGAACAGCTGTTTTAAAGACCTGGAGGGTGGAGTGGGATTGAAGAGAGTGAGGGAGTTTGTTCCAGAGGCGGGAGAAAAGAGGAATGAAAGAGTGAAGGTGAGCAGAGAGTCTTGATTTTGGCAGTTTAACCATAAGAGGGTTGCAGGCAGATCTTGTGCGACATGTAGGAATATTTGTGGGACAGAGCCCAGAGAGAGCTGGGGGGGCAAGGCCGGAGAGGAGTCGGTAGAAGACGGAAAGACCACCAACCTGCCTGCGGTGAGTGAGTGAGAGGCCCTTGGAGTTAGCTTCATCGCGGGAGATTCCAATGATTCTGAATGCTTTGGTTTCAACAGCGTGAAGACGAGCTAGGTGTAAGGGAGGAGCACCAGCCCAGAGGGGAGAGCAGTATTCCATTGAGCTGCGGATGAAAGCCTTGTATGTGGTGAGGAGCTCAGGTGTGCCAAGGAAGGACTTTGCATGATGGAGGATGCCCAGTCGGCGACTGGCTTTGGAGGCCAGATTTGAAATGTGGGTTTCCCAGAAAATATCATGGCAGATAGTGAGACCCAAAAGCTTGAGTGACAGAACTTCTTGGAGAGGATTATTCAGAAAGTGGATGGGAGGGTTGTCCAGTCGGTCTTTTCGGAGAGACATCGTAAGAGTGTGAGATTTGTCAGGATTGAAAGACATGTTCCACTTGTTTGCCCAGTCTGTGATTTTGTCCAGGTCTGCAGAGAGTGAGGAGGCTGCAGACTGCCGATCTGAGGGATGAAGAATGGAGCGACAGAGAGTGGAGTCATCAGCAAAGAGATAGAGAGGATTTCAAGAGAGTCAGAGAGATCATTGATGAAGACCAGAAAAAGCACAGGGCCCAGAACACTGCCTTGGAGAACTCCAGCCTGAACAGGAAGAGGAGATGAGAGAAACCCATTCAGGGCCACACGTTGACTACGACTCGAGAGGAAGTCCGCCAGCCACGCGTGGAGATTTCCATGGATACCAAAAGAGGAGAGTTTGGTGAGCAGAGCGGGGTGCCAGACTGTATCGAAGGCATGTGATATATCAAGGGAGACAGCTCTAATTTCCTGTTTGGCATTGAGGACCTCCATCCATTGTTGAGAAAGCAGAAGCAGCATGTCCAGAGTAGAGTGACCAGGTCTGAAACCAAATTGATGATCAGAGATCCAGCCATTGGAGAAGAGGAAAGATTTCATATCTGAAGCAATGATGGATTCCATGACTTTGCTGATAATTGGGAGAAGGCTGATTGGTCTATAGTTGCTGGGATCTGTTTTTGCACCTTTTTTGTGCAAAGCGGTGATGTTGGCAGATTTCCAAGCAGATGGCAGATGACCTTGAGCAAAAGAGAGGGTGAAGAGAACAGAGAGAGGGAGTGAGAGAGCGGAAGAACAGGATTTTAGGACCCGTGGGCTTATGCCGTCAGGTCCAGTTGCAGAATCAGAGTCGAGGGTTGACAGAAACTTTTCCACCTTGTCAGGAGGAAAGGACACAGAGTCCAGGAGCAGCTGGTTACGACTGGGTACGGTGGGTACAGAGAGGGATGGGTTTGGGACACAAGATTTAGAGGCAAACACAGAGTTGAGGCATTCAGCTTTCTCACGTGCCGAGTCAACCGTGTGGCCGTTTGAGGTGAGGGAGGGAATGGAGGGGGAACAAACACCAGAAACAGATTTGACCAGACGCCACCAGGATTTGGAAGAGGGAGACAGATAAGAGAGTTCTGTCCTGAGAACGGAGAGATATTGTTTCCTGGCTCTCCTGAGGGTGGACACACACTTGTTTTGGGCTTTGTGAAAGGAAATGAGATTTCCTTCCGTTGGATTTGCTTTCCATTAGACGAAAGCAAGTTGTTTCTGGGCAATAGCCTCACCACAAGATTCCGTGTACCATGGACGGGAGGAAGAGTATGACAACTGAAGACGAGATGGGATAAATCTGTGCATGAGAGAGAGCAATTTACTTTAAATATGATAGATCAGGTCATTGAAAAGATCCGACTGTGCCTCATCATCCTAAATTCCATATAATAAAATTCGTCGAGGTGATGGGAAGAAGTGAGGCAATATTGCAAGTCACAAAACCACATGTGGGAGGAGGGGGGATGGAGGGGGGTAATATTAGAAGTATTAATAATGATTTGTCATAACATTAATAAGCAAAGGGGCAATACCCCTGGTGCTCATCTGGTAGAATAAACAGTATACTGCACTGACTAAAGGTATTTTAAACCAATTTCAGTGGTTGCTAGAAGACAGGGCAGCAGGTTGAATCATACTAATATAATCATAACACTTTAAACAATCAAACAAAAAAATACCGATTTTAGGGGGGCAACCCCATCCCCCTCCCCCAACCCCATATACCACCTCAGACCCCAATTTTTCTAATGCCTTGAACATATACTGAAACGCAAAAGAAACTTACCACCTTTGAAACCTTTAAATATCAACAATAACACTGCGTGTAGTAAATGTGTGAACTTATTTGTGGACAATAGTGTCCTCGCTGTCAGACAAAACGGCCACGGATGGTCACTTGAACCTTCAATGGTCACTTCATAGCACAGCTGTTGAACAGCCGTTTTGACTGTCAGTGATTAGCCAAGGGGTACGGGATGATTTTAATGAGCTGCACGTGATGTCTTGATATTGGCTTTAAAAAGGCCAGTGCAAAATGGGCATTTTGACCGAAACATTTGACCATTTTGACCAACTTCAAAAAGACCGAAAACACAAAAAAAACTTACCACCTTTGAAACCTTTAAATATCAACAATAACACTGCGTATAGTAAATGTGTGAACTTATTTGTGGACAATAGTGTCCTCACTGTCAGACAAAACGGTCACGGATAGTCACTTGAACCTTCAATGGTCACTTCATAGCACAGCTGTTGAACAGCCGTTTTGACTGTCAGTGATTAGCCAAGGGGTACGGGATGATTTTAATGAGCTGCACGTGATGTCTTGATATTGGCTTTAAAAAGGCCAGTGCAAAATGGGCATTTTGACCGAAAAATTTGACCATTTTGACCATTTTGACCAACTTCAAAAAGACCAAAAACGCAAAAGAAATTTACCACTTGTTTGAAATGTAATAAAATTGTAACAGTTCGAAATAAAACAAACCAACAATTACTAATTGAAACATTGGCATTTTATTGATGACATGTCAAGTTTTTGACCAAGATACACCATCTCATCAGTTTGTTCTACAGTACAGAACAGCACAGGGTGCAATGTCAGTCCCCTTTCAATAGCGTGTATGGCCACCATTGTTTTGGATACAGGCAGTGCATCATCGGCGTATACTGCCTACCAGTCTTTGGATGGATTGCTGTTGGATTCTGTCCCACTCAGTCCTCAATGTCTGAAGCAGCTCTGCCCGTGTCCTGGCCCTGCCAACTACGCGTCTCCCAAGCTCATCCCACAGGTGCTCGATGGGATTCAGGTCAGGGGAGAGCGCAGGCCACTGCATGGTGTTGATGTTCCGCCTTGGAGAAATGCAGTGGTAAAGCGAGCAGCATGGGGACGAGCATAGTCATGCTGAAAGGTTCTCAGTTCTGGGTGGTCTAGCAGGAATGGCAGCAGATGAGGTCGCAGGTTGTTATCCACATACCGCTGGGCGTTAAGATTCCCATCCACAACCACCAGTGGCATCCTGTACCGGCCTGATATGGCTGCCCACACCATCACACTTGGGCCACCCCACCTGTTGGCTTGACGCACGCAACAATCGGCATATCGCTCGCCAGTTCTTCTCCAGACACACTCACGCCCATCAGGACTGTCCACACAGAACCTTGACTCATCGCTGAAAGCGACCTCGTTCCACTGCGCCAAGGTCCACCGCTGATGCTGCTGGCACCATCTCTGACGGTTGCGGCGATGGGCAACCGTCATCACGGGGCCTCTGTATGGTCTTCTGGCAGTCAGACCATAGTCATGCAGTCGTCTTCGTGCAGTATCATTGGAGATCCGTGGGTTTGCACGCCCCGGAGTTTCTGCCGCAGTGCGGGATGCTGGACAGAATCGATCCCGCAGGTGACTTCGGACCATCTGCCTGTCCTGCCTTGCAGTGGTGACTCTTGGCCTCCCTGATCGAGGTCTGTCATCTGCAGAGTTGTGGAGGGTGTCTCTGTCCACCAGGGCCGATATCGTCTGGTGTGAACAGCCAAGGCAACGTGCCACCTCACGGTAGCTCAGTCCACCTTGCAGCATGCCCAGGGCACGCTGCCGTTGATCCCTTGACAATCGTGGCATGTTGATTGAAATGCCCATTTTGCACTGGCCTTTTTGAAGCCAATATCAAGACATCACGTGCAGCTCATTAAAATCATCCCGTACCCCTTGGCTAATCACTGACAGTCAAAACAGCTGTTCAACAGCTGTGCTATGAAGTGACCATTGAAGGTTCAAGTGACCATCCGTGACCGTTTTGTCTGACAGTGAGGACACTATTGTCCACAAATAAGTTCACACATTTACTATACGCAGTGTTATTGTTGATATTTAAATGTTTCAAAGGTGGTAAGTTTCTTTTGTGTTTTCGGTCTTTTTGAAGTTGGTCAAAATGGTCAAATTTTTCGGTCAAAATGCCCATTTTGCACTGGCCTTTTTAAAGCCAATATCAAGACATCACGTGCAGCTCATTAAAATCATCCCATACCTCTTGGCTAATCACTGACAGTCAAAACGGCTGTTCAACAGCTGTGCTATGAAGTGACCATTGAAGGTTCAAGTGACCATCCGTGACCGTTTTGTCTGACAGTGAGGACACTATTGTCCACAAATAAGTTCACACATTTACTACACGCAGTGTTATTGTTGATATTTAAAGGTTTCAAAGGTGGTAAGTTTCTTTTGCGTTTCAGTATACATTGGTACATCACGGGTGATGAAGGTTGTGGTGAAGTTTCATCAGAATTGCATGTGTAGTTTCTGAGAAGAAAGAAAATACCTATTTTGGGCGGCAACCCCCGTAGACCCCAAAGGGGCAGGTTTTTTAAATGCCGTGAAAAAACATTGGTACATCATGGGTGGTGAAGGTTGTGGTGAAGTTTCATCAAAATTGTGTGTAGTTTCAGAAAAGAAAGCAAAATACCTATTTTAGGGGGTTAAACCTGGACCCACTTTGACCCCCAATAGATCCCATGAGACTTTGATTTTCTTAGTGACGTGAACAAACGTCGGTACATCTCCGGTGATGAAGGTTGTGGTCAAGTTTCATCGAAATAGTGTGTGTAGTTTCAGAGGAAAAAGCAAATTCCTATTTTGAGGAGTCAAACCTGGAGCCGCTTTGACCCCGGTAAACCCACTTGGACCCTTTTTTTTTTTATGCCGTGAACAAACTTTAGTCGCAACACAACAAATATCATTTGTGCCAAATTTGGTCGCAATCCCATCAGCGGTTTCGGAGATGTTTCAAGTGTTTACGGACGGACGGATGGACTGACGGACGGACGGACGGACTGACAACGCGCCATCGCCTAAGCTCCCCTGAACTTTGTTCCAGTTGAGCTAACAAGACCAGTAATCTAACAACGGCGTAGACAGGCTTGGATCTGCTGAGTGGAGGATCTGGTGTCTCCCTGTCATGTGATCAGTTCCTTATCTGATTGGTGGACATTTGTGAGGGACATGCATGCATACACCAGACATAAAAACGCTGCTCCAGACGGCATTCCCTATGGGCTGCGCCGTAAAAATATGGATGCTGAACTACGTCACCGATGACATCATCAATTCTTTTTCTCGACCAATTTATCCCAAGATCACGGTCAAGAAATTTCATACTGATTCGATCAAGTGTTCTACTTGTCGATGTATGACGTCATAAAGAAGACACCTATGCCAACAACATTGACATGTCTTATTCCTAATAGGGGGTACTTAAAAATGAGCCACCTTTTATTTTTTTCCATGGTGCGGTTTCGGAGATATAAAGGTGCAAAGTTTTTCGGTTTTTCCAAGTTGGCGCCCATACCATATGACAAATGACGTCATAGTTATCATTTAAAAACGTACAGGAGGAGGCGCTCCTGTCGTGAACATTTTGTGTCACTCGGACCAACAATTGCAGAGAAAACGAATTTTAAAGCGAATAAACCCGCAACATGCTGGCGGAAGGGACATACATACATAATACATATATGCACCGGACCGACAGACAAACGCTGCTACAGACGTCATTGCTCTACGGACTACGTCATAAAAAAATGTGAGGGGAGGGGGGGGGGATGGGATTGTATATCACCTTTTACTTTTGTTTTAGATTCATGTGAGATTGTCTGCTGTCTGCCATATTTAAATATTTATTTATTTACATACACTTCACCATCATCACGATAGACATACCAACTTGGATTATTTATTTATATCAACTTTACCATCTCCACTATATATTTGTTTATTTAGTTAGTTAATTATGAGGTAGGTGGTCTTTGTCTTCTACCGACTCCTCTCCGGCCTTGCTCCCTCAGCTCTGTCTGTACTCTGTCCCCCAAATATTCCTGCAGGACGCACACGATCTGCCAGCAACCCTCTTATGGTTAAACTGCCAAAATCAAGACTCTCTGCTCACCTTCACTCCTTCATTCCTCTTTTCTCCCGCCTCTGGAACAAACTCCCTCACTCTATTCAATCCCACTCCTCCCTCCAGGTCTTTAAAACAGCTGTTCACCACCATCTCTTATCCATAAAAAAACCCATTAAAAACCTTGATCTTTTCTACCCCCATTAAAACATCCCAAATCCACCTCTTTCAATCTCCAACTTAATTCCTGAAATTCCTAGTAGTGTTCATTTGCTTTATACGGTGCACCCCCCCCCCCCTACTTCCTACAGCCTGTTGTTGGCTTATCGGTTCAGGTGGCTTTCTTGAGATCTCAGGGTCCTGAGTTTGAGACCTTGTCATGCCGTTGAATTAAACACCAGGAGGGGTGACTCAGCCAGTCATCCTTAGGAGGTTGGAAAATTGAGTACCAGCTTGCTGGGATGAATGAGCCATTGGAGTATCCTGCGTCGGAGTATCAACCCGTCCAGGATTGTGCCCAATAGCCTATAAACTGCTTCGGTGGCCCTATGTATCTGAAGATGCAAAAAGGAGTGATCATCATCTTACTACAATTCACCAAATGTCTGTCTGTCTGTCTGTCTGTCTGTCAGTCCGTCCGTCTGTTCCCAGGTACCGCAAAAACGGCTGAAACGATCGCAACGAAATTTTGGGTGGGTAATCCTGGGACCCCCCCCCCCCCCCCGGAGTAAAATAGGCTATATTGTTTTTCCGATTTTTTCCCCAATTTTTCAAATTTTCCATTTTTCCCAATTTTCCAGTTTTTCCAAACACGATGGAATACTATTTACCGATATGAACAGTGATGTGGCTTTTATTGAAATTCTACAAATACCGTTTAGATTTTGATGATTTGCGTGTGATATGATTTAACGGATGTTTATATAAATCGTTTAAAATAAAATAAAAAGCCTTAATTTTCTGATATTTTGCCTTTTCATTTGGGCCTCCCAATTGAAGCCCCGCCCTTAGGGTGGGTACCGTTGCTAGTAGTTATAGAATGTCACCTTTGGCTTTTGTTTAAGATTCAGGTGAGATTGTCTGCTGTTTCCATCGATTGTAAGACACACCCTCAATAAATTAAACCTGATCTCCGAAGAGTTAGCTTAATAAAGTAACATCTACATGCAAAAAACATTTAAATTTGTTATAGATTCTATGTTTTCCACAGGCAGTCAGAAACATCTATACTTTAGAGAAATTTCTGTGATCCAAAGAGAAAAGAACATTCTGGAACTTTGGAGAAAGAACTCTGGAAAAGAGCACTCTGGAGGTAGACATGAGCAGCTGTCTGTAAGATGAGGTGATGATTGATGCCAGACCTGGCAGATTTCCATCAAAAAGCACAGATAAGATGGAGCAACTCTGGCCAAACCTGCCTGGAAAGTACATTTCCCCAAGTTTATTTGTAATTTAATACTGTGAGGCACAATTCTCTCCACTTCAAATGAGATAATGAGCATTTTGAGTTTTCTATAACGTCACAGATCATCTTTCTTGTCTCAGCCATCTCAGTCTGGATCAGTTCCCCACAGCAGTTACCATATGGACCCCTCGAAACCACCCATTTGCTGGTCCCACTCTCCAACTTCCCTCCTTAAAGCATCTCCTTCAAAGCCGACATCAGCGGGCCAGAGCTAACGCGATCAGAACGGGCTTTTAACCAGCGTTTGAAAGCAGCCAAAGGGAGAGACAAAAAAGGGAGCTAGAGAAAAGTGAGAGCCATGCATGCGAGGGAGGGAGGGACGCAGCCGCCATTGCAGGCTGCTTCCGGGATGTACACACACCTGATTGCCTAACAAGCGGAAAAGGGTCACATTAATGGTGGCAAGGTGATTATTAGAGCGAAGCACTTCGAGTCAAAGATGCTTTTTGGCTTTTCGAGTGCTCTCCTCTAATCGTTTCAGTCCCACCTGTTGTCTGCACTTAAAATGAGAAGTGCTGTTGCTCTGACAGAAGAGTCTGTTGCTCTCTTTTTCATCCTGTTTCACTTCCTTGTTCTCGTTAATTCACAAACTTCGTTTGGGCCGTCCCCTAGTCCGTCCAACCTCCACCCAAGCTACTCCGATCTCCAACTCCAAAGTTACGAACCCAAACGAAGGACATCCTTCGACGCTCCGTGGCAAAACGAGGGTCTCCTTGCCAGTTTTCCTTTCTGCTTCCACCTGCCCATAGAAATTAAAGAATTAATGGTGGATTTGAGCCTTGTCGTCCCGGTGTGACATCCAAGTTGGAAATTCACATGAAGGGTTGTTCACTTTGCTACGTCATTCGGAGTTTTCATGTGTGAGGCTTTACTTGTACAGCAGACAGGCCTGGTGTTGGCTTAGCGGTTAGGGTGCTGGCTTGGGATCCTAGGAGCCTGGGTTCGAATCTTAGGATCCTGGGTTCGAATCTTAGGATCCTGGGTTCGAATCTTAGGATCGTGGGTTCGAATCGCGGTCCATCGCTGAATTAACGCAAGGGGGTTTGACAGCCTGTCATCCTTCCGAGGTCGGCAAATTGAGTACCGGTAATTCCCTGTGTGTCGCAAGAGGCGACTAGCCTGGTGTTGGCTTAGCGGTTAAGGTGCTGGGTTGGGATCCTAGAATCCTGGGTTTGAATCCCGGTCGATCGCTGAATTAACACCAGGGGGATGGACTCAGCCTGCCACCCTTCCGAGGTCTGCAAATTGAGTACTAGTTCACTGGTAATTCCCTGTGTCGCAAGAGGCGACTAGCCTGGTGTTGGCCTAGCGGTTAGGATGCCGGCTTGGGATCCTGGGTTTGAATCCTGGTCGATCGCTGAATTAACACCAGGGGGATTGACTCAGCCTGTCATCCTTCCGAGGTCGGCAAATTGAGTACCAGTTCACTGGTAATTCCCTGTGTGTCGCAAGAGGCGACTAGCCTGGTGTTGGCTTAGCGGTTAAGGTGCTGGGTTGGTATCCTAGGATCCTGGGTTTGAATCCCCGGTCGATCGCTGAATTAACACCAGGGGGATGGACTCAGCCTGCCACCCTTCCGAGGTCTGCAAATTGAGTACTAGTTCACTGGTAATTCCCTGTGTTGCAAGAGGCGACTAGCCTGGTGTTGTCTTAGCGGTTAGGGTGCCGGCTTGGGATCCTTGGATCCTGGGTTTGAATCCCGGTCGATCGCCGAATTAACACCAGGGGGATTGACTCAGCCTGTCATCCTTCCGAGATCGGCAAATTGAGTACCGGTAATTCCCTGTGTGTTGCAAGAGGCGACTAGCCTGGTGTTGGCTTAGCGGTTAAGGTGCTGGGTTGGGTTCCTCGGATCCTGGGTTTGAATCCCGGTCGATCGCTGAATTAAAGCCGGGGAGGGCGGGGGGGGGTTGTTGACTCAACCTGTCATCCTTCTGAGGTCGGCAAATTGAGCATCAGTTCACTGGTAATTCCCTGTGTGTCGCAAGAGGCGACTAACAGCGTTGGCGGCAGGAAGGGCATCCGGCCTTAAACATTGCTTAAAAAAGGGGACCACGGTGCCCCAAAAAGGCCAACCCCGCTCCGTGGGGGAAAAATGGCCTCTAAAGGTGGTTCTTTACTTGTACAGCAGAACCAGGGCCTTGTCTTTGTTATTAACGGCCTTAAAATCATCAATACACTAAATTTGGGGATTACAAAGTTGTGCTAAAATATAGGCTTTGACTTTTTCACCGAGTTTTGAGCTTACAGAAGAGACACCAAACAACCACTTCCTTGAACTCCAGCATTTATCAAAGAGAAGTTGTTTCCATTCATCATTGCATCAATAAGTCAGCTGGCCAAAGGTTTTGCACAACATTTGAAACAGGCCTATCAAGTTCAAGATGCATCTTTGGACATAGTTTGCACCACCCGATGCAAAGGTCACGACGACCAAGTTTGAGCGTTACATCACACACGTCACTAATGTTACTACAACCAAGTTCGAGCAAACGCGAAGGCCTTGAAAATGCGACGTTTTGTCCCCTTCTGCAAGAGGTTGGCATCACGTGATCAAATCGACTTGAATGGGGGAGGGAAGAAGCAGAGCGGAGGCTCTTTATATGAAGGGAACATGAGGAGGGGCGTGATAAGGGTCGCGGATCTGGAAGGCGGGGGGTAGCCGGGAGGGGAGTGAAAGCTAAAGGCCTTGTCGGGATTAGGCCAATGATTTATTCATTGTGCTAGTGGGCACCTTTTTTTGAACAGAGCTGTCTAAATCTCAGGCCCCGGTGCTAACCAGCCGTGAATGCACTCTGGCCGCGGTGGCAAATCCCATCGCTCGCATCATCCACGCTTCCAGCATCACTCAGTCCCGCAAAAGCAAACGCAATTCTCTCTTTCTCTTTCACGCTCTCTCTCTTCCTCTTTCTGGCTCTTTCTCTCCTTTATCTGCTATTAAGCTCTGAATTCAATCCCTCACGCTCTGACTCCCACTCAGGCCGCAATCCAATTGACCCGGATCCAAATCGGCATATTAAAGTGACGGCGAAATTGAATTTGAATTTGAAGCTTGATGTGGCGTCTCAGCTCATCTGGTCTCACAAGGCAGACTCCTTTGGTGTTCAAAGAGCTGTGGGCTTTTCCTTCTGCTCTTTTTCATATTTAAACCAATGCTTCATTTTGCTTTGGTTTTACTTTTACTTTTTCTACCTAAAGGTGCGGCTTGAAAAGAATATTGAATTTCCAGCTTGAGGCGACCTGTTGCTGTTGTCAACTCGGTTATGAGAAATCACGCTTCATGACCATGAAGTTTTAATTCCAACCACACACACATATATATACACAAATAATTAAGTTAAGCACCCCCCCCCGTTTTTTTACAACCTCGCACATTACAAGTTTGTTGTCGTCAAAACAGTGTAATATACCCATGATATTGCTATATTTTCTGGAGAAGTGATATTATGGTCACATAAAAACATAACAATCATGCCGTTTTCAATATTTTATTCTGAATAATTTAAGGTGAAATTTTTTGGGAATTTTAGGCATATTTTCACCTCAATTTAAGTATGGAGCTATAGGTCCATCACGGACAGTGTGGATGACGTTTATGTTTTCTAACGTACAGTCATTGTTCTGAGAAGACCTCTAGCGATCTTTGCGTCAATAACGTGTGTAGGACCCACGTGATCGGATCACTGACTCAACCCTACGTCTCATAGACCCTGTAAGCCGTCGTATGCGTTGCTGTGGCAGGTTGAACCCCCTCGAGCACGTTTGGGACATGTTGGGACGACAAATTGCGAAGATGGTCCCTCCAATAGCCAATCTGGATGAATTGGAACGTGCATTACATCGGGAATGGAACAACCTGCCACAGCAACGCATACGACGGCTTACAGGGTCTATGAGACGTAGGGTTGAGTCAGTGATCCGATCACGTGGGTCCTACACACGTTATTGACGCAAAGATCGCTAGAGGTCTTCTCAGAACAATGACTGTACGTTAGAAAACATAAACGTCATCCACACTGTCCGTGATGGACCTATAGCTCCATACTTAAATTGAGGTGAAAATATGCCTAAAATTCCCAAAAAATTTCACCTTAAATTATTCAGAATAAAATATTGAAAACGGCATGATTGTTATGTTTTTATGTGACCATAATATCACTTCTCCAGAAAATATAGCAATATCATGGGTATATTACACTGTTTTGACGACAACAAACTTGTAATGTGCGAGGTTGTAAAAAACCGGGGGGGGGGGGGTGCTTAACTTAATTCTTTGTGTATATATATATATATATATATATATATATATATATATATATATATATATATATATATGCACACACAGGTGTTTTGAATGATGTGGTGGTGAGGTGTTTTAAATTATGTGGTGGTGAGGAGTTTGTAATTTTGTGGTGGTGAGGTGTTTGTAATTATGTGGTGGTGAGGTGTTTTGAATTACGTGGTGGTGAGGTGTTTTGAATTATGTGGTGGTGAGGTGTTTTTAATTATGTGGTGGTGAGGTGTTTTGAATTACGTGGTGGTGAGGTGTTTTGAATTATGTGGTGGTGAGGTGTTTTTAATTATGTAGTGGTGAGGTATTTTGAATTATGTGGTGGTGAGGTGTTTTAAATTAAGTGGTGGTGAGGAGTTTTGAATTATGTGGTGGTGAGGTGTTTTAAATTATGTGGTGGTGAGGAGTTTTTAATTATGTGGTGGTGAGGTGTTTTCAATTACGTGGTGGTGAGGTGTTTTGAATTATGCGGTGGTGAGGTGTTTTGAATTATGCGGTGGTGAGGTGTTTTGAATTATGTGGTGGTGAGGTGTTTTAATTTATGTGGTGGTGAGGAGTTTTTAATTATGTGGTGGTGAGGTGTTTTGAATTACGTGGTGGTGAGGTGTTTTGAATGATGTGGTGGTGAGGTGTTTTAAATTATGTGGTGGTGAGGAGTTTGTAATTTTGTGGTGGTGAGGTGTTTGTAATTACGTGGTGGTGAGGTGTTTTGAATTACGTGGTGGTGAGGTGTTTTGAATTATGTGGTGGTGAGGTGTTTTTTAATTATGTGGTGGTGAGGTGTTTTGAATTACGTGGTGGTGAGGTGTTTTGAATTATGTGGTGGTGAGGTGTTTTTAATTATGTAGTGGTGAGGTGTTTTGAATTATGTGGTGGTGAGGTGTTTTAAATTATGTGGTGGTGAGGAGTTTTGAATTATATGGTGGTGAGGTGTTTTAAATTATGTGGTGGTGAGGAGTTTTTAATTATGTGGTGGTGAGGTGTTTTGAATTATGTGGTGGTGAGGTGTTTTGAATTATGCGGTGGTGAGGTGTTTTGAATTATGTGGTGGTGAGGTGTTTTGAATTATGTGGTGGTGAGGTGTTTTAAATTATGTGGTGGTGAGGAGTTTTTAATTATGTGGTGGTGAGGTGTTTTGAATTACGTGGTGGTGAGGTGTTTTGAATTATGTGGTGGTGAGGTGTTTTGAATTATGCGGTGGTGAGGTGTTTTGAATTATGCGGTGGTGAGGTGTTTTGAATTACGTGGTGGTGAGGTGTTTTGAATTATGCGGTGGTGAGGTGTTTTGAATTATGCGGTGGTGAGGTGTTTTGAATTACGTGGTGGTAAGGTGTTTTGAATTATGTGGTGGTGAGGTGTTTTGAATTATGCGGTGGTGAGGTGTTTTTAATTATGTAGTGGTGAGGTGTTTTGAATTACGTGGTGGTGAGGTATTTTGAATTATGTGGTGGTGAGGTGTTTTGAATTACGTGGTGGTGAGGTGTTTTGAATTATGTGGTGGTGAGGTGTTTTGAATTACGTGGTGGTAAGGTGTTTTTAATTATGTGGTGGTGAGGTGTTTTTAATTATGTAGTGGTCAGGTGTTTTTAATTATGTAGTGGTGAGGTGTTTTTAATTATGTAGTGGTGAGGTGTTTTGAATTATGTAGTGGTGAGGTGTTTTGAATTATGTGGTGGTGAGCTGTTTTGAATTACGTGGTGGTGAGGTGTTTTGAATTACGTGGTGGTGAGGTGTTTTGAATTACGTGGTGGTGAGGTGTTTTGAATTACGTGGTGCTGAGGTGTTTTGAATTACGTGGTGGTTAGGTGTTTTGAATTACGTGGTGGTGAGGTGTTTTGAATTACGTGGTGGTGAGGTGTTTTGAATTACGTGGTGGTGAGGTGTTTTGAATTACGTGGTGCTGAGGTGTTTTTAATTTCGTGGTGGTGAGGTGTTTTAAATTATGTGGTGGTGAGGTGTAATTGTCCCAAACTTCCAGTCTGCACCTACCCCCCCTCCCCCCTGTATGTTTGTGCTGAGGGGTTCTTTTTTGAATGTTTTTTTTTTTCAACCTCAATCTTCAACCTAAATTGCATATAAAAATGTAATATCACAAACACTACAAATAAATTTGTGCAAAATAATTGTTTGTATTATGATTGGTGTAAATCATGACAACACAGCAACTCAGGTACAGTTATTATCCTCAGCTAAAATAAGCCCGTTCCTCAGCAACGACGCGTGATGAGGCGAGCCGAGCTAGTACATACATATATAAATATTTTTTTCCTGTAATAAACAGGAATTAAATTCCTGCACAGGGCTCGTGTGGAAAATTCTGACTCAACCCGGGACTCGAACCAAGGACCTATATAAGTATATATAATTTCAAAACACACCTGGTCACAAGTTTGCCTCATTGACCGGGGCCTCAGTCGAGGTCCTCGGCATCATCCCGTTTGCGGCCCTTCAACCTCGATACGCTCAGCTAAGGTGGGCCAGCAGGGGCACATCCACATCCACATGCAGCAACTACACCTGGATGCGTACATACCCCTACCCCCAGCCAGTGACAACACAGACTACAACAACAAAACTGCCTCCACTCCCAGAATCAACAGCCCCTCATCCACTCACTCACACACCAAAAAAACAACAAAAAAACAACAACCGACCACCACCCTTACAACATGCACCACTCAAACAAAAACACATTCATGCAACACACACACCCACTCCTGCAAAACACACATACACACACACACACACACACACACACACACACACACACACACACACACACACACACATCTCCATTTCTCTTCCGCTCTCAATGACTACCCCTTTGGACTGAAATGAACCACCCCCCACAACCTCAACCTACACCGTTCAACGTGCCGCCATAAATTTCCTCCAAATCCAAAATGAGCCTTTCAAGGCAACCTGGGCCACCTTGTCACACATCCTTCTCCTTTCTGTCCCACACACTCCCAGCCTAGCAAGAAATGCAGAAAAGGAATTGCCAATATACCCTCTACACCCCACCTCAAATGGCTGACAGGAAACTCGCCAACCCTTCTCCTGGCACTCTGCCTCCAGCTCACTGTACTTTCCTCACTTCCTCTCGTGCACCTCCTCCATGTTCTCTTCCCAAGGTACCGACAACTCCCCTAAGATGACCTGTCTTGTTGCACCTGACCAAATGACAATGTCAGGCCGCAACCTTTTCACACAGATCTCCTCTGGGAATACCAATTGTGGCTTTAGGTCTGCCACCACCTGCCAATCACAAGCATCTGACAGTCCTCTTGCTTTCCACCTCCTCCTTCCACCTCTTACCACTTGGCCTTCTTTGACAAACAACACCTCTCCCCCATCGGTCTCCTTCTCCACTCTTCTCTCTCTCGATCTCAGCAGCTCTTGTTGCACCATCTGCACCACCACAGCCAGCACCTGATCATGTCGCCACCTGTATTGTCCTGCTGCCAATGGTACTGAGGATGCACTCGGTGCATGCTGTACCGTTCCAACACCTCCACACAAATAACATCTCTCCTCCTGCAACAACCCCCACAATCTCAAGTTTAATGGTAACGGAAGCACATCATACGTTGCCCGCAACAGGAAACTCAACAATATTGGCTCCATCCTCCAAATCTCTTGCCACTTCAATGTCCTCACCTGCACACCTTCCCTCCTAGTTCAAGCACCTTGCAGTGCCTGACCGACTGCTTTCACATATCTCCCCTCCTCCTTTCTTCTCACCTCCCTCTCAACCATCTTCGTCCTCTCTTTCACACATGCCTTTCCCCATAATATATATATGTATATTCTAAATATATGTTCTAAATATATGTTCTATATATAAATATAAATGTATATTCTAAATATATGTTCTAAATATATGTTCTATATATAAATATAAATGTATATTCTAAATATATGTTCTATATATAAATATAAATGTATATTCTAAATATATGTTCTAAATATATGTTCTATACATAAATATAAATGTATATTCTAAATATATGTTCTAAATATATGTTCTATATATAAATATAAATGTATATTCTAAATATATGTTCTATATATAAATATAAATGTATATTCTAAATATATGTTCTATATATAAATATAAATGTATATTCTAAATATATGTTCTATATATAAATATAAATGTATATTCTAAATATATGTTCTAAATATATGTTCTATACATAAATATAAATGTATATTCTAAATATATGTTCTAAATATATGTTCTATATATAAATATAAATGTATATTCTAAATATATGTTCTAAATATAAATATAAATGTATATTCTAAATATATGTTCTATACATAAATATAAATGTATATTCTAAATATATGTTCTATATATAAATATAAATGTATATTCTAAATATATGTTCTATACATAAATATAAATGTATATTCTAAATATATGTTCTAAATATATGTTCGATATATAAATATAAATGTATATTCTAAATATATGTTCTATATATAAATATAAATGTATATTCTAAATATATGTTCTATATATAAATATAAATGTATATTCTAAATATATGTTCTATACATAAATATAAATGTATATTCTAAATATATGTTCTATATATAAATATAAATGTATATTCTAAATATATGTTCTATATATAAATATAAATGTATATTCTAAATATATGTTCTAAATATATGTTCTATATATAAATATAAATGTATATTCTAAATATATGTTCTAAATATATGTTCTATATATAAATATAAATGTATATTCTAAATATATGTTCTAAATATAAATATAAATGTATATTCTAAATATATGTTCTAAATATAAATATAAATGTATATTCTAACTTTATACCCAAAACCTTCATCCTGCGTAGAACTCAAAACCAAAAATGAAAATTAAGCCATTAATTTGACATTAAACTTTAAACTAAATGTGCAAAACATTGTATTCCAAATGTAAAGTTTGATCCAAAACCTAAAAAAAAAAAATCAAAAAAAAAAATCAGTTTTACCCAAAACCTGAAATTTTATCCTTAATCCTGATAATGTTCTGTTTCTGATGTCTGCAGGTGTACCGGTGTGTGTCACAAATCATGTGGATGGTACAAGGAAAGACAGTGCCGTGGATCTCTTCCTTTATGTTGACTTCATTGGGTTTGTTTTTTCAACCATGTTCCCATTAACTCGCTACTGACCCCACTATTTACCCTACTCCATAATACGCTTCACACAGGTCACAAGCAGACATTTGTAAACACTTCAAAACAAACACGTGGGCAACGCGTCATCATCACCCGATGAGAAGCCTCATTCTTAACATCAGACTTGGATTTACCTTTCATCCCAGGTAGGTATGCAATGTTTGTCAGCATCAGACATTGTGTTGCACTTTTGGGGAAAAGTTTACCTTTTCAGAACATGGCGGCTCAAGGTCGTATCTCAGTCCAACAAAAGAGGACAGTGTTCCAATTTGCTGCGTCAAAGAGTGTGATTCTTGGCAATATTTCAGTTTCATTTACCTGCGATTGGAGACAAATAGGCACCTACCTGCAATTGTTGTTCAAATTCACAGACAATTTGAAGAGAAGGATAATGCGATTGAATCTTTGAGGCCCCACCGAGCATCATGTATGCGTACCGTGAAGGGTTGAAGCATTTGTGACGTCATTAAATCACGAACCAGGTAAATAAACTAGGAAGATGGTGGCCACATTGAACCTGTTGTTTATAACAAATAAATGTCCAAATAATGTCGTTCATATTTCATGAATACATTGTTGCTTCATACACTTTTCAATTGCAAATGTGAATGTCATCATTTTGTGAGCTACCTGTACAAATAGGTCTGTTTCTTTCACGGATTGTTTGACTAGACATTTGAATGTCTGTGTCAGATGTGATCATAAATAGAGTATGTGATCACAAGGTTCGTGGAACACTTTTATTACCTTCGCAAAAGCGGAAGGTTATGTTTTGATCGCTGTGTATTTATTTGTATGTCTGTGTGTGTGTATGTTAATCGCATAACTCAAAAAGTATTCAACCGAATTGCATGAAATTTGGTGGGATGATTGGTTATTATACGGGACACATTTGATTAGATTTTGGGAAACAGATTTGCTCAAATTCTGACTATTTTTAACTCGATCGTATTTCACTCAAAGTTATGAGCGACTGAAGAAGAAGATGTCCATCCAGGACGTCATCACTATAACGCGATCTCCCGCGATCATTTCAACCTCAAAAAAAATTATAATTGCAGATTTGACAATAGATGAGGCATATTAACAAACGAATGAAACAGATTTGCTCAAATTCTGACTATTTTTAACTCGATCGTATTTCACTCAAAGTTATGCGCGACTGAAGAAGAAGATGTCCATCCAGGACGTCATCACTATAACGCAATCTC